>NW_004797362.1:1464794-1473769 GCF_000002075.1 Aplysia californica
AGTAGGCTTCGGCCGCCACCCCGGCAAAATTCCAAATTTCCTACCAACTAAAAGTATTAGGTGTGTCCCGCGCGCTCATATGACCTTAGGCAGTTGCGAGCGCCGTAAAACACTTCCCTAAAAAACCCAAAAGGGATATATTTAAAGCATACTGCGAGCCCTTCAGCATGTTATTCATTCTCCTTCGATCAGAACAAAAGTCCCGTAAAGTGCAATACTGAATGAAATAGTATGATGGCCGCTGCATGTATCACCTGTGCGATTCAGAAGCCACAAAAACATTCGTATCACAAAACGTCAAACATTAAAACAGGTTTAAAAGCCCATGTCTTTGTTTTAAATTCCTGTAGAAGTAAGCTCAGTTTTATATGCCTCTTGAGGTCTTAGGTGAAAGCACAAGTCTAGATGATAGGAAATAACGAACTGAAGTATATTTATTTTAGAATTTGGAAAACAGTCAATCGTAAAATAAAAATTAACTATAACTTTAAACTGTTCGTATACTTACTCACCGAAACATGTCAGACAAAATCAGTCGTCAGAAATTCTTTACGGAGCTACGCTTGTTTCTTAAATAAGTTGTTAGTCACCAAATCCACACACAATACGCAAAGTGTTAAGGTCGTTTTTAGTGTGATGTTGATTCAAATTATGATCAAAACCGTGAACATTTCGAATACCATGTGATCATGTGGTGGGCTTGCTTACGTTACAAGAATCAGGGGCTTTAGCAAAAAAAAACCCACACAACAAAAAACCATGTACGAATGTTTATAAACGTGCCATGGGCCTAATAAACATGTCATGATTGACGTGGAGTTGTAGAATACCAGCTGAATTCTTAACCCTCAGCGAGGTTAGGGTTTCTCTATACTGTTTCACGGAGATGGACATTTGCTTCAAGATGGTCTTAGGATTTCCCTCAACTAATTACTTGTTCTTTTCACCTCTTGAATCGCAGCGCACACTATAGGATAATCTTTACCAAAAAACACCCATTGTGTGTGAAATTGTATCGGGGTTTAACACCCCTTGCAACATTATAAGGTAATTTACGAGGCGAGACCTCCAATTTTAGCATCCTAACCCGACAGGTCCGAGACAAATGAGAAACTTCGTGTAAAGATCCTTTCCCAAGGACACAAAGTCAAACCACGTCCATTTAAAAAACAATCACACAATTTCGAGTCCTGTAGCCTGACCACTAGACCATCGACGCCACAAACCTTTCTTGAGAAAAAAATATGTGGCCTCGGTTGTGATACTTATAATATTTTTAAAATAGAAATTGGATAAAGCCACTATACTTTGAGGGTTTAGTTGTCTTGAAAGTAAAATAAGTACGTATATATATTTTTCATGCCCGTTCAACACTGTAGGGTTGTTGTTTTTTAAGAAGGTGATGCCTCCGATTTCAACGTCCATCTCCATTATCGCCGAGCGAGACAGTGAAAAAAGACGATAAATAAATATTGTTAAAAACTTGACAGGCATATCTACATTGCTATCAATGTTTTATATACACCATCAGTAAACTTAAGGTGAACAATGAAAATAAACATAATACTTCGAGACTTAGTGTTCTGTCTGAAGGTAAAAAATGTAAGAATATGAGCTTAACACCGTCCCAACATTGTTAGTATTTTGACAACTAGGACAGACAGAGCCGAATGGGTGGACAGTCTTATTAACCCAACAAAACAACCTGAGTTCAATAACACCCACTTTTGAATTCGAACCAGGGCTGTCCGCCCTTAAGTCCAGTTTGATGACAAACGTGCTGACAGGAGCATTCTTGAAAGAGATAAGGTGGTTAATCAATTCTATTTCTAACAGAAAACGTGACATTAAGCTATGTTAAAAAAGCCAGCGGTTCAATTATTGTAAGAAAATAAATAAATGTAATCTACAGATGTTTTGCGCCCCCATTCGCATACTCGTCGTTTAGGTCATTCATGGAGCAAGCTTCCACTAGGGGCAATCAAGGCTGAGATAGTTGCAAAGTCTCTGCAGACAATGAAAATCCTAAGATTCTAAATTATTCGGTCAACGCAGATAACATGAGCTTAATTCCAGTGTTGGGAATGATTTTTATTGTGCATCTCCGTATTTTTTCCTGGGACGTTCTATCCCCTCTCAGGTCGGGTTGGTCCTAACAGGCAGGTTCGAAGCAGCTCACCTCCCAAATAATCCAAATAATGTCGATAGGTGCATAACAAATCGTATAATACATTTACAATAATTATTATATCGCCGTAAAGAAGTGTGGTCTAGTTAGTGCAGCGACTCCTGAAGATGATTCGCCTGGAGTGACAATCTTTGCGCCATTTTAGCATTTATGAAACGTGGAGCTATCCTATTGCAGTTTATGCTCCTGGGAGACCGGTTTTGTTTGTTACTATCTCACATGGAATACTGGGTGGCATGGCATAAAAACTATAGAATTACATACCTAGATTTACGAGAGAGTATTACGTTAAACTTTCAAAATATTCAGGAATTTCGCTCTATAAAAATTCCTCTGCGCATCTAGACAGGCTCATTACTTTACTTAAGGTGATATCTCCCAAGAAATGGATGAAAGATAAAGGACAGACTTGCTCAATGTCACTTAACAGGCATTGTAAATTTAAACTTGAAACTGAGAGAGATAAAATTTAGTATTATTTCTGTTTGTCAGATGACGATTTAGGAACCTGTGCAGTCAAAAAGAAAGATATGAGGGATGTATACGAGGGTTAAGTGTTACTTGTAAAAAGATATGTGAGGAGGGTTTATGCTCGTAGAAGGTCATCTCTTTATTGTCACTTGTAATTTACGGTCAAAGTATACTTTAGCCCGCCATTTGGGGCTTATTTGATCTAGTACGTACATCCGGGGCCTCCACTCTCGATGGGGCCACATTTGGGTCTCTGTATCGTCAACCGCTAAAGACCAATTTAAAGTTCTTATATTATGGGAGACGGGTTGAAATTTATATTTACCTAATTCGACTGTCACAGAGGATGTGAACGGCGTCTGTGGTATGGTGGTTAGTAGTTAGCCGTCGAAGATACAGAAGATCTGGGTTTGATTCCCTTGTTGGGATATATTTTATCGGGTATCTCGGTTTTTCAACTAGAACGGTGTGGCCCTCTAAGGCTCGTTTTCCCCGCTAACAGGGGTCGCAGCCCGCTTCTTAAATGATCTAAATTGTGTCGTTGGGAGTATAAATACACCGATTAAAAATACAGAAACAAAAATAGAAAAAAAATCAAATTATGATGTGCAGTTAACTTTGTAGACTTCGTGGATGTTACAAATTAATAGTGGATCAACCTGAGGGAATAGAACAGGTTGAGAATAAATATTGGTTCTGCAAAAGAGAGACAGAGAGAGAGAGAGAGAGAGAGAGAGAGAGAGAGAGAGAGAGAGAGAGAGAGGGAGAGAGAGAGAGAGAGTGATGTTGTAGAAGTAGGTGATAAAAGGGGGGGAATAAAACTATAAAAAAGACCTAAAACAGGTGAAACATAAAGTCAGTCCTCAATTATCGTTCTCCAACACGACTTTTTTAGCCATCTCCAAGTCAAAAGCTCCCATATTCAATACTTATGTAAATAGTACATTATAAATTGTTAAGATTTGTCCACTGTTTGAAACTTGATCAAAAGACTGAAAATCAGATAAAGCATATTTTTATAGACCATGGCGGTGTTTGTAAAACAGATTTCTGATCAACGCTATCGCCGAGAATCATGTAGGACGGTACATTGTGTCTTATGGGTTATTGACTTGCATTTTAGTACAATTAAAGCAATATTCAAACGCTATGACAAGGGAAATAATGACAACGTGTGCCTATTTGAACTTTGGCAGAGCGTTATCAGCATCACAATAAATTATATTTACGCCCTTGAAAACAAAATTAACCACTACCCCTCCGCCCCATCCCCCCGCCCTTATCCCTCAGACTGGCCCCCTACTCCAAAAAGGAGGGTTGAAGTCTGCCTCTTAAATGATTTAAGACATGTTGATATGGGCTAAAAGACACCAGCATGTTCATTTTGACAAAAATGTTTTGCGTCTCCGCTTGGTTACAAGTTGTGACAATAGTTTTGGCCCAGTTTTCATTTTTACCTTACAGTTTTATGATGTTCTGTAATACATCCGCCTTCATGTTGGATTGTTTTGGAAAATCAAGACAAAAATTATGTCTTTGTTGTTGTTCTTCTTTCTCGATCGTATCAGATCAAAACGTGCCGGATGTTTTTATCGTTGTTATCGTCGATGTATTTTTGCTACTTCTTCAATTGTTGTTGCTGTTTTGGGGTTATTTTTAATAATATTGTTCTGTGCAAATCACAACTGTCAATGTCGCTACTGTTGCCGATCTTGTTTTAATTTAATCACAGAGTTTGCCCCTGGGACTTTTGCAAACGTTTTGTAAAGCTTTAACAATTGAAGAGAGGCCGGTCGTATTTATGGAACAGGGATCACCAAACTATACAACCCACTTGCCAGATCCGCCTCCTGTAGTCAATTCATCTAGTCCGCCGCCATACCGCTATGTGGACACAAAACTTGAAGGATGATGTGTTTAATACGGGAAACATGGAGGAGAAGAGATGCATGGAAAGGGACGTGAGAGAGATGAAGCTCACTCGGAACGAGCTTGGAAGGATGGCCCAGGACAGAGATAAATGGAATGAGCTTGTCTGTGGCCTATACCCTGTCAGGGGTGAAAGCCATTGATGATGATGATGTGTTTAATAAAACGCAGCGAGTTCATAATTTGGTCGTCAAAATATTTTAGTCATTTTATTGGAGTCAAGAATTAAAATTAAACTTACTTGTATAGATTTCATAACTTCTGTTTTGTGTTTTGCTTTCTTCCTCGGCTTTAATGTGTCTCATCTTTCATTTATAACATCGGTGAACTGTATTGTACAAAAATGATTTCGGAGACTCGCACGGCATTTCGTCAGCCTTTCTGTCCACTTTCAAAAAAAAAAGAAAAAAAAAAGAAGAACCATCTAAGTCTAACAGAAAATATATATTATTTTTAAAGATGAGAAAACGCTGTATGTGAACGAGAAAAGAGGATTTACCATGACCCTACAATTGTCCAGTCCAGGTCACATTGGGTCAGCATACCCCGTGACCTGTGCCAACCTCCAGGTCATATAGGTGTGAAAACCACACCACTGTTTACCACTACTCCATATCAGTCAGGATCCTTGCGGTGTTGGTCCGGGAGTCGTACTCTTGTATCTACAAGAATAAACTTGATACTTAGCTGTTTTTAACGCTGAAAAATGAAATATAATCAGGAGCGTATTTTATTCCGTCTGTCTTTCTTTCTGACTTTTTTTTCTTTGTTTTTTTTCTGCCTTTCTTCCTTTCTTTCTTCTTCTCTCGTTCTTCCGTTCTTTCTTTCTTTTTTTCTTCCTTTCTTTCTTTTTTTCTCTCTCTCTCTTTCTTCTCTCTCTCTCTCTCTCTCTCTCTCTCTCTCTCTCTCTCTCTCTCTCTCTCTCTCTCTCTCTCTCCCTCTCTCCTTCTTTCTTTCTTTCCTTCTTTCTTATACATACGTAGGTATTTATGGATGTCACATGAATACTGCTTTCTGCTTTCATACTAGATACGCGTGCTCAGACATTATTATAATAAGGATAGTTATTTTTCATTTTTGTCTAACTATTATGCATGCGGGTATATGAGGGTTTGTTTTCCCGTCTGACAGTTTTTGTTCCTAAATTTGGAATATGCGCATAATATTATAATAATTTATGCTTTTCTCTCTGGTTTATCATTTTGTTTCAACTACGACGACATTTTGGCCCGAGAAACCTCCCCGACACTATCCCCATCAATCTATGGCCAAATCTATGGACAGTGGCGTTCATTATCTTGTCCTGACATACCCAGGCAATGTCACCTCGCACTGTCTGACCGATCGCAAACCCAGTGCCAAAATGATCCATCTGTACCACGTTATTGACGTAAACAGGACATTTTGGCAGTGGTTTAGCGTCATGTCATCGTTGGCAAAGACGGTTCGTGTTTGCCACAGACGTGGGGGTTGATTGAGGGGGTTCAGGTCTTCAGTAACGTTTTCGACGGTTTGGTTTAATTTTCCATGTCGACTTAGCCTCCAAAAGAGGTATTACAGATATTGATAAAGAGAACATAAACGTGCAAGGGCACGGGAGAGAGATCGATGGAGAGAGGAAGAGAGAATTTGGAGGGGGGGGGGGGGAGATAAATCATAAAATATTAATCTCGTGGTACAGTTTCTGCACCCGTTTTCAAACTCAAAATAATTACGAAGCCAGAAGTTCGATTACGCGTCCATCCTCGAAAGGATGATCTAAATAAAGAGGGTGAAAATCCAAGAAAAAAGTCCAAAAAACCTAGCATGATGAGTGCTATCTCGCCCTATGATTTCGGACTCTCGTGAGTTTTTGTCACAGTTCTCAAGGCTGTCGAATGATGTTACCTTTTGGGAACATAATGCATTTGTTCCGTAAAATTGCAATTCTGTTTTGTATAAACTCTCGTTGTCTTGACTGGAATTAATGCTTTCAAAGTAGAACAATATAGTTATAAGCTAGCAAAATTCACAGAATTGCTAGGAAACGATGGAAGAGCACAAAATATAACACGCCTATAATAATGAGGAGAAGAAGAAGAAGAAGAAGAAGAAGAAGAAGAAGAAGAAGAAGAAGAAGAAGAAAAAGAAGAAGAAGAAGAAGAAGAAGATACGCACTCTGTTGTATTTCGAATTCTGCAACGTTTGCAAGGTACTGCTTTACTTTTTGTCTTCGTAGCTTTAAAAGCTCGGGGTAAATGACCTAGGACTTTACAGGTTTATATACACAAGCTCATGTAAATCACACTACTGCTTTTGTCTTGGAACATTTGAATCGCTTCCTCTCCCTTTGTAATGGGTGCCAAGTTTGACAATATTGGGGGAGCCTTGTAAAAACAGCCCACTTCGTTGTATTAGCGAGTCATTACTCTTTTGTCAAATGAGTATGTCAATTTTGATGAGAATTTTGATGAGAATTTTGATTATACAGATTATCTCAATTTTATTTAAGGTTTACATTCAACTTCAATACAACTGATTGTTTTGCCTACTTCCTTCGTTGGGCCCACTTTAAAAAGATCAAAATAGCTTAATCCCTATCAAATTCACGCTAATACTATTATTGTTGTTCTTGCTGTTGTTGATGGCGATTTTGTTATTGTCGTATATGTTGTTGTTGGTGCTGTTAATGTTAACTGATTTTTTGTTGCTTATATTAATCGTTGTCCTTGTTTTTGTTGTTGTTGTTGCTGCTTTTGTTATTGTTATTGCTGTTTTTGTTGTTGTTGTTGTTGTTGTTGTTTTTGGTGGTGGCGATGCCTAACGGACATGTTGTGGGCTGTTTCAAAGACAGGAAACCTGAGCCCCGGTCAGGAAGTTGGCAGGGTCGAAGTAGAATAAATATTGTTCTTTTCTGGGGTTTTCTTTGAAGCACAAGATCCAGGCTAGGCTCTCCATGCAGAGGCGCATAAGGCAGTATATATCTGTGTGTGTGTGTGGGGGGGGGGGGGTAGGTGTGTTAGTGTGTGGGGGGGTGTATGTCGTGTGTATGCATGTGTCTGTGTCGATAAATTGGTAGAAAATAACCTGTAACGTGTCAGGTCTGTATACACGCACATAATAATGATATGCAAACCTCAACACGGCTTTTCTCTCTCGGCAAATATTGTCAGTTGCTTTCTTTCTGCTGAGATGCTTGTCTGTTCACCTCCCAGTTCTTTCTCATCGATTTCCGTTCCTTTTATCTGTAAACTTATTTTCAATGGATCCTCCAGCATGTTTCCTGTCTATCTCTCTTTTTTACCATAGATTGTATCGGTATCTGTTTGACACTTCTGGGTCCATGCTTGAAGATAAACAGGGCGAACTTGTTTCTTCAGAACCCTGTTGAGTAAGTCTAGAGTAGCCGAAAAGAAAATAATATGAGTTCTCAATTCTCGATGGTGCCATTTTATAGGGTCGCCATGACAAGACAAATTGTGCGAAAAATTGTTTTACGTTTTTTTAAAGGGAGGTTGGGTTTTAACTCGAATTAGTTATTTTCGATAAAAGTACAGTTGTCCTCCTATTTGACCGACTACGCCCATTAGAGGGTCTCCACTTTAAGAGGCACCACATTCGATTCGCCATGCTGTCATGCACGAATGACTTATGTTAGACATGGGAACAAATTCTTTTTTACTTCAACTGTTTCAAAACCCTGTACAATCATATTGAGAGTTCCAAAGGATTTCTTTATTCGTTTGTCACAGTAGATGTCTTAAGGGAGAGAAGGATGTTCTGTCAACCCCCCGCCGCGCACTCATATAACCTTATCCAGTTGCAAGCGCCGTAAAACTCTTACTAAAATAAACTAACCCTCTTCCTCCTCATTTTCTGATAATTATTCCCACGAAGAGTCCGCTTCACTTTCTTTTGCATAACTTTCGCGCACCACTTGTCTACTCCTTGCAAGCCGGACGGAAGTAAAATGTGGCAATGTTTGTCGTTTATGGTTGGGAAAAATCAAAAGGCGTAACAACCTGCTGAAATAAGTGGGGTTAGAGAGGTGGGGGTGACACCTAGGGAAGAAACCTTCGGCATAGACGTCACACCTCTGAACTGAGAGCAGAAACACTTGAGTCGTGGGAGGCGAACAATCGGCCCCTGATAAACTCTGCTTCAGAAAGGTTATCATACGTACAAGGATAGGAAAAAGGGAAGAGTAAGGAAAAGCCAGACGAGGGTGTGTGTCCTGGAAACAATACGGGTCTATCTCCTGCATAGGGATAAATACCTTAAGCAGATCAACTCTTTTAGTTTTGGAGACAACAATGTTATGAAAAATTTGTGTACGAAAAGGACGGTGCAGTTGTGTGTGTGTGTGTGTGTGTGTGTGTGTGTGTGTGTGTGTGTGTGTGTGTGTGTG
>NW_004797362.1:1475340-1490931 GCF_000002075.1 Aplysia californica
CCTTCTTCTTCTTCTTCTTCTTCTTCTTCTTCTTCTTCTTCTTCTTCTTCTTAAAGAAAAGGGGTATAATACTTTAGCCGATGCCTATATTTATCTGTTAGTCTCGACTCAATGGATTCCTACGCATCTTTTTGTTATGCCTGATTTTGACCTGGACTTTGATAATAAAAAATGATATTGCGAGAAATTCCCGTTTTCAATTTAAATCGTTTTGACATAAAAGATATATTATTTCTTAACCCTTTTCATCGTCGTCGTTTGTGTAGTGGTCAGACGCTTTGCCATCACACGTAGAAGACGAGTTCGAATCCCATGACATGAAGCGTTTTCTACCAGTTTCTTGCTGGGACATTATATCCCTCTCATCTTGACTAGCAGAGTTGAAGTTGCCCGCCTTCTAAATGATGTCAATAGTTTGTCGAGGGTCGTAAAACTCTACGACTCCTGTACATAATCTGTCTTTCTGATAGCAAAAGAAGGAATAATGCACCGATTGGGAAACGAGGCCCATAATAATAATAATATATTATGGAAACGTCGAATAGGGTAAAGAGAAATATACCAAGATGAAAATGACAGGAAAAGTGAGAAAGAGACAGAAAGGAGAGGAGAGGTGGGGAAAAAAGAGACAGAGAGATAGAAACGAGGAAGAGAAAAAGAGATTTAGAGCGAGAAAGAGAGAGAGAGAGAGAGAGAGAGAGAGAGAGAGAGAGAGAGAGAGAGAGAGACGGGAGAGGGGGGAAGGGGAGAGAAGAGGCAGAGAAAGAGAGAGAAAAAGAGACAAAAGGTAAAGAGAGAAGTAGACCCAAAACCTACGAAAAGGAACTTCTATGTCATCCAACAAGCAAGAAAACTGAAGCCCTCATCCGTAAGTAGGAAGTGAAATGTTAGACCTTTGGAAAACAGACTTTAAGTAATCAAAATATCTTTCCTGAAATTAGATATTGTATACCCTTTGCCAAAATCTTTCCTTTGCATTTTAGCATATTATCCACCCGCCCCCATCTCCCACGGTGGGTGGAAAGGGGGTGGGGGTAAGAGTAGGGGGGGGTGGGCTGGGGAAGTGGGGAAGCGTCTTGCCATCTGATCTCCCGTCATCTCGCCCATCGTAAATCTCCAGATCGCTACGCACGAACGACCACAAGGCGAGAGCCATTTATGCCCGCCACTCAAGCGAGGAAGATTTAAATTAAATTTAATATCTCACATGCCTCTGTAGGACCCGCCCTTGCTTCACCTCATTCAAGGCTTGTTCTTTTCTCCAAAACTGTTTTCACAAGTGATCTCAGGGTTGTTTTATTTTTCAGAACATCTTCCTCGTCAGGTTTTCAAAAATACTTTATAATGTTTTGGGGCGATGTATCGTTTTCTTGTTTTCTTTTCTGTTTTGTTCCATACAACAAGTTGCACCCCTTATCTCTGTTTACGTTTCAGCTCTCTTATCCACCCCACCCCCCTAACCGACTCTGCAAGCCAGTCTCTCTTTCTTCCGCTCACTCGCATGCTCTCTCTCTCTCTCTCTCTCTCTCTCTCTCTCTCTCTCTCTCTCTCTCTCTCTCTCTCTCTCTCTCTCTCTCTCCCTCTCTCTCTCTCTGTGTGTCTCTATGTGTGTATGTATGTATGTATGTATGTATGTATGTATGTATGTATGTATGTATATATGTATGTATGTATGTATGTATGTATGTATGTATGTATATATGTATGTATGTATGTATGTATGTATGTATGTATGTATGTACGTAAGTACGCACATATGTACGCATGTGTGTTCGTATGTACGTATGTATGTATAAACATATATACGTATGTACGTACGTATGACGTATAAATGTACGTATGCACGTATGCCTTGTATAAACGTATGCACGTATGTACGTATGTGTGACGTATGTACGTATGTACAAATAAACGTATGTACGTATGTGCGTATGTACGTATGTACGTATGTACGTATGTACGTATGTACGTATGTACGTATGTACGTTTGGCGTATGTATACATACGTGTGTTCGCATGTACATATGTTCGTATGTACATATGTACAGATGTACCGATGTACGAATGTATGTATGTATGTATGTATGTATGTATGTATGTATGTATGTATGTATGTATGTATCAATCAATCAATCAATCTATTTATCTATCTATCTATCTATCTATCTATCTATCTATCTATCTATCTATCTATATATCTATCTATCTATCTATCTATCTATCTATCTATCTATCTGTCTATCTATCTATGCCAGTGTGCACAATGACATTAGTCCAATTTTCCCTTTCCTGACAATAAGTACGTAAGATAGTTACCTGCGTACAGAAGACAGTATCATTGAATACCCTATCTTTGTCATTTTCGTGGAGGCATCCCAAGCATCCTTGTGCTTTTTAAAGAGAGGGTTTCCAAAGTCATATGCTAAATATACTGGACTAGAGGTTTTTTGTTTAAATTCATACTAATAGGTATTTTTACGCAAACATGAACACAATTAAAATCATTTAGAAGGCAGGTTCCGAGCCTGTCTAAAGACTAACTGAGCGGAATACAGTTTAAAAAAAGGGATTCTCATCCCTCGGTTTTCCTGCGTGTGACAGTGAGTGCCTAACCGTACAACGCTGCAAAAGCTGGCAACTGAATTATGATTTCTAGAGCATTGAAAAGATACGTTGTAGTTTCGAAAAAAAAGTAAATGTATTTATTTCTAAAACCTTTCTCTGTTCACAAATCTGTGCCTTTTGATCTGTAGAGTGTTTATCTATTTATCGTTATCAGCTTATCTCAATCATGTCATATTATGGGAGAAAAGAGGGATTCTCATCTGTAGCGGGGCGCTCGGTCAGTACCATGCTGGACTATAAGGCGGATGCCCGCGGTTCGAATCCTTCAACAGGGCTTCCTAAATGTGTACTATTTTGGAGCAGTTTTTAGGCTTTGCGCCCATTTTGATCGGACTTTTCGGAGAGGGACGAGAAATTTGGAAGTCCCTCCTCATAAATGACCTTGCATCAGTGTTACTCATTTGTCATTTGGGGTATATCCATGGCTCTTAAACTCTTATACTCGAGGTATTGCTATGGAGAATTGTTGAGGTAGGAGTATTTAATAGTAGTGCAGTTACTGCTGGGGTAGGAACAATGATGTTAGTATTGGTTTTGCGGGGGAAGGGGGGAGGGCTATGATTACGGTGCTGTGGTAAAAGAAAAATAGGCCAATTCTGGTGACAATTCACCGATACGTGCTGCATAAGCATAAAGAACAAAGAACGAATTGAACGACAGAGGGGAAACAAGCCAAAACCGCACACAAAAAAACACAGACGGTTCCTCTATTTTCTCAGACCTGCCTGCTGCGTAATCGTATCAGAGAACATATCGGCATGGACAAGGAAGTGAGAGGAGTAATGTCTCAGTTGGTGTCGTGCTGGAGTATGGAGCAGACAGCCCTGGTTCGAATACCCAGTTAGGCGTTCTGGAACTCGGATCATTTAGTGCAGTTTTCAAAGTACTGAAACCCATTGTTTTGACTTGGTCCTATCAGAAATGGACGTTCAATTCAGAAGTACGCCTCTTTCAATAACCTGATAGCGTTGAAAGCGGCGTAAAGCCCATACACTTACAAACCTGAAGAAAGTGACAGTTCGTTTCCCAGCTAAGTCATCATGACTTGGTTTTGAAAATCCATTTAAGAAGTCCTTGAGCTGGTCATTGGGAAAATTGGACTGAGTTTTGTTAATGCTGGTAGGTAAAATTTCATTATGATGTTTTTATCATTTTAAGAAGAGGGATGCCCCTTTGTTTGGTGGTTATGATACTGTGCTAGAATCCGGAAGGTAGTGAGTTCGAAACCTGTCAGAGTCTCAGCGTTGAGTCCTTGAGAAATATTGTACTTTACAAGAACTTTCCTGACTCCGGAAATAATTATCCAGCTATATATGTAGACACCGAAATATCTTGCCAATTTGTTAATGTTTGAACGCGTAATCGGTTGTTCGCATTAAATTATACTTCTCGGAAAACCGAGATGTTTCCGTTGAGTGTTGCAGGGTCTGGTGGGGTAAGCATGCAAATTGTTAGAGTAGAAATTAATACACTATACAAATGCTGTTCATCGTTTATTAGTATTCCAGTCTTGTTCAGCTCATTGGCGGTGTGGGTCTGGGGTATTTTGCATTCCTGAATTAAAAGAGAATATTATGAAAAGTTGCACATTATTCAAGGTATTGTGGGAGGTTTAGTCAACATTGTAACTTCAGAGCAGTGACGTGTTTCAATAATATGCTTGTTTTGTTCTTTGTTTATTAAAAACCAAGATTTCTCTCACGCAGAACTTCTCTGGGGTAGTGTTTAAGCGCTTTTTCGTCGCAGGAAGGAGCTATGAGTTTGATTCCCGAGTGTGGATAATTTTTATCGATTATCTCCGTCTTTCAGGTGGGATGACGTTAATGCGCCTAAGGCTTAGTTGGCTTTGACAGGCATGGTGGCAGCTGACGATCTTTTAGCGGATTTATACAGTGTTGATAGGAGCGTAAGACTAAACTTCTTATAGCGGGAGGCTAGCGGGTACTTTGTTGTATGTAGTTTGCTCCTTCTGTCATATCAAACATCAATTGTTCTTATCTCTCCTTCTTGTTTGCGTGTTTTACTCTCTAATAACACTTCTTCGGCTTTTATAAGGCCAAATTGTGTTGCAAGAACCGTAAAATTCTAACTGAAGTAAAAAGCTTTTACAAATTTTACGAGGTGTTTTTATCTTCAAGAAGTGTGAGATGATGAAACAGTACGAAATACATAGTCGATATACACAAAGCTTTTTAATGACATAATACGTGTATGTCATTTTGATTTCATTGTAATTTTTTAAGATGAAAATTATCATGAGTCTACATAATAGCGTATCATATTTTGTCAGTGTCCTGCAACAAAATTTAATAAAAATTTAAAACATCGTACAAGAATGATGGACTGGGGGACGGGGGATATTTACTGTTTGGACTCATATCTGTTCATAGACTAACTTTCACATTTGTACCCATTTCACCCGCCTCATCAAACCCCTTTAGAAACCGACTACGAACAACACATTACATCCTGTCCAGCACGAACTGTTAAGAATCACGAAGTTCCCTTTGTGTTGAGCTCAAAACCAGATACCGTACTCATATTCTCTCCAAAGTAGCAAACAAAGAGCAAAGATAAAAGATAATACAGTAAAGGCAAGAACCTTAAACAAAATGGCTGAAAAAATCTTATCTGAAGCTACATCAATACTTATGCTAGTATTCCGGAAATTCTTTTATAATCTCTGACTTTTGTCCAGACTACCCCAGTCGAATAATTTACCTAAAGGTCAACCGGTGCTTCGTGCAATCTGCCTTGATCTTATATTTTTCCTGGTCCCCACCCTTGATACCCAACATGCCCGTCTTGCGTGTGGGATGGAACGGTCTCCCTAAGAGGTCCAGCGATTTGCATAGACTAATCCTGGCTCCAGCTGAGGACACAAGGGACCCTGGCCCCCCTGGGGCTCCTCGTTAGACCTCGTTAAGTCCGTCATTGAAGGCCCCAGCCAGGGGTCACCGCCGGTCAGCGGGTTCTGGCCTCACATAAATTGCCCGGCGCTGTCCATGCCATCAGTTGTGAGACGTCTGTCTTCCTAGGTGGTCACCTATTGATAGAAGCAAGCAGCTAAACAAAATTAGGGACCTCAGGGTGAACTTAAGTTCCCAATTCGAAGTATTTACTTCATATGACTTTACGTTACTTGCACAATTCGTGCACATCTTGCTTTATTGGTAAATATTGGGGTTATGAGTGAGTACTTTGTGTAGTATGTGTGATATAACCTGTTTTAAGATCAGGGATTTCAACAGTTTATATCGCTGTTCATGCAGTGCAGCTTTAGAATGCCAGTGTACCATTACCATGAAAAGGACTGGAACAGTATTAAAAGACCTATTCTACAGACGTTTAGTGAATGGAACTCGAGAAAAAAAAGACAAGTTTTAAAATTCATATGGCATGTCAACCTACGCATATAACGTTACACCTCTGAATCAGGTCCTTTTATATTCAGCGGGAAATTTTATGCACATTATTCATATACCTATAGCAGATTGCACTTTCGATGTTTCAATAGAAGTGATAATATGAAAACTGTTCTTTTGTTAACAGATTTATCTTATGGGCTTTTGTACAGGTAACTTACTCAACTGCTTTGTCCCTAGAATGGGAATCTCGTTGGCGCTGTTGGTGAGGATCAGACCTCTGAGGCATAAACATTTCGTCCTTGAAGAGGCAGACAGCCTAGCTGTCTGGAACTCAAATCAATGCAATTGTTCGTTCACTAAAGGAAACAAAAGCAAAGGAAATTTTGCTAAACAAGTTTGGATAACAAACCACAACCTTGTGTCCTGTTGACAGTTTTTTTCCAAGTAAGAATTTTTGGGGAATCCAACAAAATGATAAACCAACAGTCGAACAGAAATGAAGTTTTCAGTCTACTAGCTTTCAAAAGTTTATTTTCCCTCGATTTTTATTTGGTGAATTTGACCCATCAGTCCCGCGGATTCGTCATATCGAAAGTGAAGGTCGATTATTGTAGAGGTGTTAGAATCTTTTTGGCCCTCTGGGGGATGAGGAGACAACACTATGTCGTGATAGCTGGTCGTCCTGTGTTCTTGGAGAGGCAAAAGACAATAGATCCAAGAAGAGAAGCTGTGGGCTTTTGGATATCAAGGAGCATATCGTCTAGAAACACATACAATTATACAAATGCTTTGAAATTTTATTTTAACTTCACCTGCCTTAATTTACTGTAACTGAACCGCATCTTTGTGGCGCCAAAAGGTGTTTGGACAAGTCTCCAGGCGGTCAGATCTCTGAGACGCGATCATTTTTTTCCTCAGCGCCGCCCTTTGATGTCTCAACTACCCGCCATTCGCCTGTGATTGTTTCCTTTTGTATGTTATGAGAGTCTACGGGCAGTCTCCCCTTCTTGTTGTGCTCTGATCTCCCATGGTTGTCCCGCTAAAAACACCCGTCCCCCTCCATCTCCAAACAGCTGTCTGTACACAAACAAAAGCCAAAGATACCAAAGTCCCTTTCAGGAATCAGTGGGGAATTATTTCACTCACAAAATCGTTTTCAACTTCTTTTCACAAGCAGCCATTTTTTATGTGAAAACATGAAATGAGCGGATAGCTCTTGACAATGCGAGGCTTAACTGAAGAGTCCATGGAGTTGATGTTGCTGACATGTTATTCTCACCGAGATACTTGGCAAAAACCTTCGGGTTGTTTACCATGTTTTACACGTAGGATGCTGCCTCTTCCCTGTTCCTCTTGTTTGTGTATACTTCCCCCATTAATCCAGGTTCTTGACTTTTCCTCCGTCAAGAAAAGGGATGGCGATCGAGAGGAGAGGGGAGAGGGGGACAATCATTTTCACACCACTGATTTCACATCTCCTGACGTTTCATCTACAAAGGGGGTGGAAATAAAACAAATTATCTCAGACACGGTACACTAAATTTAACAGGTTTTTAAGCGCAGTGTCTGGATACTTATGGACGAGCAGAAACCATGAAGAAAACCTTTTCTAGCAAGTCCATGATGAGACAATAAATACAGGTTGAATTGATATGCCCAAAAGACTTATGGCTAATGAATAAAGACGTGATAACTCGCACGTCTACAAGAGGTAAAGGCACCAGGTTGTTTAAGCAAAACATACCAGCGTCAAAACTGAAAAGGAAACGTGCAGCATTCTTTTCAAGGCGTATTTCAGATTCCTGATTCCTCTTTTTGCATTCATTAGATTGTCTTTTGCACTTACATAGAGCGTCATTATAAAATATAAAATCGTTGCAATGATTCATAAGAACGTATATAACAAACACGAACTATTTTGAAAGCACATTTTTTGTCAAGACTTTCTACCCTGTAGATGGGAGGCAAAATGCGATATCCTGTCTTGAAACTGACGTACCTGTTGAAAATCTTCAGAGAACAGATCCCGGCAAGGTCAGGGAATCCACAGGGGGAATGACAATAGCCTGGAGAGAGCCGTGGTCGTATGGCCGTCCTTTTGTGCCTCGGGGATCATTGGGAATGTTTATAAATGTGCAACGATTTAAATGTGAATAGAAAACATTATATCGAACGTAAAATGTTTCTGAAGCCAAGTGGAAAGACAGTGTCTAAAATGGATAGCCAGCGAGCTTTTTACGTTTTAATTACTATTCGGGTGCCGTTTCAGCATTTGAAATAGCAGAGTAGACAAATCTCCTGCTGAGCTGTAGAAAAGGTGGGGAGAGAGACAAATCGTAACGTGTGCATGAGTGAACATGCTTGAACTGGTGCGTTTGGTGCTGAGTTATGAAATCTTACAGCGCTGTGCCAATGAGGATTACTCGGAGGTCAAAGTTCAACACGGCCGAGCACCGTTCTTCTTTTATGGCCGCAGAATCGCAGTGGTAAAGTTTCCCACTGTAGGGTAATGCGAAGGACAACACGACAAAGCCTTCGTTTTCATCTCACACCAATGCGCGTATTTGAGCGAGTCAAGAGCTTCAGATACGGCCTTCACTTCAGCTGTGCAGGACACAGATGATTTATTGTAGCGACTCCTGTCAAAAGTTAAGTCCTCTTCACGCCGCAAGGGGTCCGCGCGACAAAAGTGCTGAAATCCGGGGGCTACTATATATCATTTAATTATCAGGTTCGGTCATTTGGGACTCAAGCTGGGGCGTGGTGATGTTGTTTTCATACGTACCACATCTAATCCAATCCACTTTAGAAGGATTCCAAGCTATCACCCAAAGAGGCTCGGTGGAGAATCAATGGCCCGGTGTCACCAACAATTTGTCCCCCCTCCCCCCTCCCACCTCCTCCCTTTGTCCCACCCCCCGGTCTTATGTCGTTGTGATACATTCTCAATCTGTACACGCCATTTTGACTTATCTATGACCCTACTTTCGAAACGATAACCCACATTTGACGTAAGAGTAATCACCACCTTTCAGAACGTAATCTCTAATAAAAGCTGGAAGCCAAGACACTCCTTCAAAAATAAACATCACAGCGCTCCTCGTTTGCCCTTGGGTGACGTTTCAGAACCGATTTAGTTTGGGTGCCCGGATTAAATGACGGGTTTCGCCCCTTTGTGCATGTTGAAAAGACCCCCCATTGCTAAGGCAACTCGGCCCTAATATGTTTAATATGTTTTCATTCGTGCGTTATGATCGAGCACTAATCCCCCTCACAAAGCCGTGAGGCCATACATTCTGTGAAATTGGGAATCTTGTGGACGTTCAACGGAGATATATAAACAAACAGGATCAAGGAAGAACTTTGGGTACCTTGCACTGTACAATTATGTTTTATTTACAAGTCGTATTTCATATGAAAATTGTAATAAAGAAATGAAGATATGTGGAATTCAGCACTACACTGTCCTCATGATTCAAGAAAGGCACATCAACATTTTACATTTTAAAATTTTCGTTAATACTCAATCTTTAAGTATTGGCTACATTAGGGACAATTCTTTAAAATGATATGATAATTGTACTCTACCGATTTACTTTGTAAGAATATGCCAACTATGGTAATTCGCTGGGGAACACAGAAGAGGATATAGGGCTGGAATCCCGTCATCAAATTGAGAACACCCCTATCTCCTTTTCCCACGCAAACCACCACCAAGTTTTAAAAAATGTGACTGTAACAAAATACCATGACTTTCTCGACATTGCTAATATATTTTCAACAGTGGTTAACAAATGTATGGATTTGAAAAGCTGTATGTTTGAAGGCAAAAACTGACGCATCGGGTAACTTATCTCTTTTCTCTATTCAAAGTACTGCCTTCCTAGTTGGAAACTTTACACAAACCCTTTTTTAGGCCTGGGCTATTCATACAATTCTAGCAGGACACTCTTGAAATATCTTTAAGCCGAGCGCTGAAAAAGTAAAAAAAGATCAGTCAATGCTATTCAACTGAATAAATCGGTGAGTGAAAGACTACAGTCAATGGAATGTCCATTTGAAAGCCGCATAGAGCGACACAAGCTTTACATCAATGTCAAAAGTCAAATCCTATTATCTGTTTTAACCACGATTTATGGCTTTGTACTATGTCCACTTCCGAATCCTGTCTAGTTTAGGAGAAGCGGATGAACAGAAACGGGGAGGTTTTGTAACGAGACACAAAAAGAAAGTTTGAAAAAAAAGGGGGGGGGGAGAAAAGGGAAAGGGGTTAGTGACAGAGAGAGAGAGAAGCGGGGGTGGGGGGGGGGGGGGAGCTGGAGAAAAAGAGAAAAAGAGGGGTAGGACAGAAGATGCTTAATCTGAGATTTTAAAACAGGACAAAGAACTAAATTCCAGACATTCTAGAATTGCAGCGGAGAGCCTGATATCAATCTCATATCGCCCATTAATATCTACAGGACAGACTCACTGAAAAAGTCAAGATCTTAGTCGTGATGTAAAGGAAGTTAAACTACCCACCCCTTCATAAATCATTTTTAATCCCAGCGTATTACGTGCGTGGCTTATGAACGAGCTTGTAAGTCCTTTGGCAATGGAGTGTTTATGGTAATGGTTAGACCAAATCTCTGTGAAGTGCAGCTAGAGTCACTTTGGTGATCTTGTGTTACTAACTCTTTTGCTTCAATCCTGCAGGGTTAAATTTCTTTTGTGCGCGGAAGTTGATCGTTTGTCGGGTGCACCCTAAGTGGTTCTTTTAAAAAGGGTTACTAAGAGTTTTACGCCGCTCGCAAATGCATAAAGTTATAGGACTCAAATTGTTTTGTTGTATTTTTTTCACATGAAGAGTTGATTTTTACTTTTGGTACGAATTAATTTTGAATTTTGCCTGGGTGGTGGCCGAAGCCTACTCTTATCGACTTTACGACCACCATCGGATCTTAAATGTGCGGATCATTAAGTGGTTCTTGTTGGAGATTAAACTATAGACTCATAGACTGGTGTTATAGTAGCCTAGATCATGATCTCTGACGGAATTCCGAATGACTGTGGAGCGCACTATTTGATTACGTTAATAACGAAATGAAGGGCAAACGGGGGAAAGTTGCGCACACAAGCAACCCGTGGCGAGAGTAGGCTAGTGTTTTTGCGATTGCCCTTCACATGGGCACCCATGGCTCGCACACTTTGAGGCGGCATTTTCATTGTGAGTAAAGAGTGGTGGCCATGCCAGTACACGACCTTGGATAGTAATTAATGTGTAATTCAGCCTATGAGTTTTCACCATCGAGACCATAATTTTATCCCAAGGATAAATACGTGGCATTGTGGTGAAATTAGGTTCTTGTCAAAATGATACATTAATGCAACCGACATCTTTCTCCTCGTTGCGCAATATTATTTATTAATTTATTCATTTAGAATATATTCATGTATTTATTTATTTCTTTACTTAAGCTCTGTGACAAAACACTGTAATATGCAGAGTTAAAATCCTATCTGCATTTTACACATGTTAAAGCTCAATTGTTTGGGAAAACCCATGCTGACAATTCCTTAGTAGTACATATATATATATATATATATATATATATATATATATATATATATATATATATATATATATATATATATATATATATATATTATAATATATATAATATATTATATATATTATAATATATATATTATATACAGATATATTATGTATGCCCGCTCATATGACCTTATGTAGTTGCGAGCGCCTTAACTCATTCGCTACGCCGAGGCGCTTTTCCCTTTCGTCAACCCGCAGCCACCTCCGAATCGTCAGCCACCCCCAACCTTTGACACGGGTCAAACTTCCATCTATTTATAGGTAGTTAAATCTACCGGAACATGTATTAGGCGAAGTGATGTGCAATGATAGTCGCAGTAGAGAGATTGTTTTGGTCTCTCTTTACTCATCTGCACCACACGAATTTAATTGATGTTTTTCCCTGGACTCTGCCTTTACTAAAGTCTCGAATCTAGATCTAGTTGTAATCTAATTGCAGGTTGCAGATTTAATAAATTGCCGACACAGAGAGAGAGAGAGAGAGAGAGAGAGAGAGAGAGAGAGAGAGAGAGAGAGAGAGAGAGAGAGAGAGAGAGAGAGAGAGAGAGAAGGGGGAGGAGTAGATCTTGCGAGAACTTTCGGGCAAAACGAAATGATGACCCGCGTAGTTCGGTCGATTCGAAAAGTGAAAGAGCCATAGCATCTTTGTAGACGATCAAATTAGCTTACTTTTGTGCTATAACGTCATTTTTTTTCTTTGCCTTTGTCAATTTGATCATCCACACCGATAGAAAGCATTTCGAAATTAGGAAAAACAGGTCTTGTTTCGCACTGGGTGAGAATAGCCAACGCTGGCAAGTCTCACCCGGGGTGAGAGGTCAATCGTAGGGTTTTTATTCTCACCCCGGGCGAGGATAGCAATAGCCACTTCCTTACTTAAATGATTAGGTGATTAAACTTGATCTCTTATTGACAATATAAAAGTCAATTTAAGCATCATTTCGTTAGAAAACAATGTGTTAGGTTTGTTAACTTCATAGACTTTGTGTTAAACAACACTTTTAACAAAACGAATCCTTACAAGCCTAGGTTTGGCCTTTGTAATCTCGAAGGTTTAGAAGTAGAAGAAGAAGAGTCTACTACTAGATCTAGAGTCTAGTCCAATTTATTTAATCTCTGGAATGTACTGGATAACAACAGAAATCTGCAACCTGCCACTAGATTACAACTCTAGATCTAGATCTAGATCTAGATCTAGATTCGAGATTTTAGCAAAGGCAGAGTCCAGGGAAAAACTTCAAGAAATTCTCGTGGTGATGAGTAAAGAGAGACCAAAACAATCTCAATAAATAATATATCGCGACTATCACGGCACATCACTTCACCTATACATGTTCCGGTAACTACCTATAAATAGATGGAAGTTTGACCCGTGTCAAAGGTTGGGGGTGGCTGACGATTGGGAGGTGGCTGCGGGTTGACGAAAGGGAAAAGCGCTACGCCGAGCCGTGGGGGGCGGCGCGGCTAGAGTGCCGTCAATACGCAAAGCCGCCCCCGGCGGCTCGAGAACCGACGTTCAATTTTAGCTTGGTTTCTATTCCAATCCGCATATCCATGTTAAAATAAAGGTCATAATATAAAGTTGACTTCCGGGTCAAGTGTTTCCACCCAAAAATCGGAAGTTTTGATTCAGTTTTGAAACAGTTTATGCGACATTGTTTTATCGCGAAGCCCAAATTATAGCCAGACACCAGTCTTTGTACTTTTACACAACAAAATGTATCATTATTTTGCTCACTCAAGAAGTGTAGGACTCTTCTTATAATATTGATACTACTGGACTCAAATTGCCAGTGCACTGTAATTGAGAAATCAATATTTTTGAGTGCTAGATCTAGGCCTTGATCTAAATAATCAAAAAATTTTTTTTCTCCCCAAAATCACTACTTTTTGGTGAATGTACTCAAAAAGTACCTCCCAAGACATGTATAGGCTTATTCCAAATGCAATTCTGAATAATTCCATATAAGATACGAGTGTTTTTTTCTGTTTGGGATCCTTTTTTCAAAATCATTTTAAAAATTATTTTTTTTCAATATCGGAGGTTATGATCCAAATGTACAAATATTATGGAATGTATGTAAATAACTGCTCATTTTTCAATATTTTCCTGTTCTATATACAGTTATGGTTATTTTGATGTATAATTTGACTAGGTGCAAACATATTTTTTGAGTTTCATCTGAGATTATACATTTTTTGTTTTCAAATTTTATCCGCAGCCAATCACAATTGTGTTGCATAATCGTCCCTTACAGGAACCAAAGTTGAAAAATACACAAATAAACAATACAGATGTATTCTACAAACCATACTGAAAATGTTGGTACATAATATGTCGATATTTATTTGAATTTATGGCCCCCAAGACCTGTGAACTGCGCACTAGTCATCATCTCATTTCGCCCTCCCTCAAAAAATTCGTCTACAAGCCGAAAATAATACGTAGCGAATGAGTTAAAACCCCATACTAAAAAAAATACATGTATGTATATTATGTATATTAAGAGAGAACAGAGACAGACAGACAGGCAGACAGACAGACAGACAGGCAGACAGACAGACAGACAGACAGACAGACAGACAGACAGACAGACAGACAGACAGACAGACAGACAGACAGACAAACGGACAGACAGACAGACTCTCTCACACACACACACACACACACAAACATATATATATATATATATATATATATATATATATATATATATATATATATATATATATATAAAAATAAACACACAGAACGAGAGAGAGTGAGAGAGAGACACACACAGAGAGACAGACAGACAGCCCACACGCGCGCGCGCGCACACACACACACACACACACACACACACACACACACACACACACACACACACACACACACGCACACACACACACACACAGAAAGCGTGTGTGAGAGAGAGAGATAGGGAGAGAGAGAGAGAAAGAGAAAGAGAGAGAGTGAGAGAGCCCTTCATGCATATTAATAAATGAAGGGCTTGATAACGACATGGGTTATCCCAAACACTTGATCTTTAAAATGTGAAATATGACCATAGTGCAAAGTATCACCTTTTATAGACATATTGTATTTTGAGGACGTGCCTTGTAACACTGCGTAGAACAAATGATTGGTAAGAAATGATATCTGGCTGCAAGTTCAAAAAGTTTGCGGTTATACAGGAAGTCAGTCATAAAAAACCCAGAAGGACAGCCTTTTCCTATGATATAGGACTTTGCTTGGCGCCAAGGGTATGTAGGTCAATATTGGGGCTTCCATATCTGGGTGAACATGCTATTGCAGGCAGTAAAGATATATTGTTGCAGACTCATTGACCCCATGTACTCTTGCAGAAGTCCCGAATTCACTTTTTACTGGGTTCAACATTATCATACTATATTATTCCGGTGGAAAATCACACCATATAAAGTCTCATAAAAGTTGTGTTTTGTTCTTCTGGAGTGAAAACCGTGTATTTATTTTATTCGATATTCCTCTCTTCTTTTTTCTGTATTTGTCTCTGTCTGTCCGTCTGTGTGTCTATCTGTGTGTGTGTCTTTCTGTCTGTCTGTCTGTCTACCTGCCTGTCTGTCTGTCTGTCTGTCTTTCTATCTTGCCTGCTTTCGCAGTCCTTGTCTTTGATATAACACATTAATATTATGTGAGCGTGCGTTTGAACGTATTTTGTTTGTGCTCGTAAGAAGGTTTATTTGTTTTTATGTTAGTGTATGTAAGCGTGCGTGTTTGTGTGTGCGTGCATGTTTGTGTGTGTGTGTGTGTGTATGTGTGTGTGTGTGTGTATGTGTGTATGAATGTCTGTGTGTTAAGTTAGCAAATATGTAAGTTATTTCGATGGTCATGTGTTGCAAGAAAATTTGCTGCCAATAACAATTTTGGAGATAGTTTTATCCAGGGAAAAAAACTGAGCTGTCCTGCGGATGGTTTTGGAGTTCAACTTTTTCACCTCATTCGTGTTTTTTCGTGAGCTTTTGATGACGAAGTACGTC
>NW_004797362.1:1491865-1494042 GCF_000002075.1 Aplysia californica
GATCAACTACTCCGAAGTTTAACATAAGCGCTGGGACCTCTTAAGGAAAGGAGGTGCTGGGACCCGCAAAAAAGATCAACTTGGGCCATCATTTATTATATAATATATTTCCTGGATATTTGCTGAACAATGCCCTGAAACGCATGTAAGCATTGCTGTACGCTGAAGTGGTGTTTGAAGGGATTTTAGAGCAGAGGAAATTATGGCCTCTTTTTTTTCCTCAAAAGGCATGTTTTACACAGCTGATATCCTTCAGTTTTAGTAGGAAACCTTCATTCTATTTCTTCTGTGTTTATATTATTATCAAGTAGTTGCCATGTTTTAGTTTGAAATATGTTTTTTACGGTTTCTAATTGGAAAGAGAACTAGATCTATTTTGACCTTTTCTGACCTTTATCGACCGTGTTCTGAAAATGCTATTTTCACACACTTTATCCCATTTTTCTGCTGTATCTTATTCGATTTTAATGTAACTTTCACTAAACGTTAACGAAACCTAGTTCTAGAAACTGTCTTGAGGAAGTTTGATTTGTATATAGCTTTTGATTATTTTTCCTTTTTCTTCGCAGTTTTGCAATAAGCCAATTTTTTAAGTGCCGTAAAATGAAAACTAAAGCACATACCAAAAACTCTTCAAGGCAATTTTCAGATCTGTACTTTTCCTATGTGCATGACATATTAAAAGTGTTTGAAATAAAAACAAATAGGTCAAACCAAGTGAAATGTTGTCTCTTATAATGCTATTGTATTGTTTTTTGGTTTAAATCATTTACTCATTATCAAGAAGTGTCCAAATACGATGATATTGTATAACAGATCAATACTTTATCCACGTAGCGATAGGTAGGGGGCTCTCGTGGCCTAGACGTTAAGGTGTTGGCCTCTCATTCAAAGGGCCTTTTTCGAATCCGGGTAACGACCGAAAAATTTTCTTCTCCAAAATTGTCTCCTTTTACTTTCTTTCCCGTTCTTAACAATGTTCTGTCGACTGCTTTCGTCTCCTCTTTCTGCCCTCACCCCCACCTCCTTTGCCCCCTCCTCTGGGCTTCTGACTCTTTCTGCAGCCTTTCTGCTGCTACTCCTTGGCTCCTTCTTTCTGCTATCTTTCAGCCTACCCCTGATCTTCTGGTAGGAAAGATCTACACTAAGCCTTCTCGGACAAGGGCGAAAAGTCACGGAGGGCCCGTGTGCAAGTTGCGCACGTTAAAGATCCCTTGGTGGTCTAAAATCAATAAGAGTAGGCTTCGGCTGCCACTCGGGCAAATTCCAAATTTACTACCAACTGCTAATGTTTGATGTGTCCCACGCGCTCATATGACCGTATGCAGTTGCGAGCGCCGTAAAACACTTACCAAAAATTTTTATATAGCACAGCATATTACATCATATCATAGACAATTTGATGAGGTTTCGAGTGGTTTCTGGAGGTTTTGGGTTGTCTCAGGTGGTTTTTGCGTCGTTTCGGGTGGTTTTGGGAGGTTTCAGTTGTTTTGGGGAAGTTCCGATATAAACAAGTACCCGAAAATCAATTCAAGCGAGTTCAACACAAACGGAATCGACTCTAGTGGGTAGGTATATCTTTCGACAATTTTTCAAAGATCTCTCGCGAGGTTATGCTGATCAGCTATATCAATATCCAAAGACACCGTCTACTTAGTTAATATTGCTCTCACTATTTCTCCTCTCATATTCCTCAAGGCTTCTAGAGTAGATGCAACCAGGTGTGTTTCATTTTGGATCGTTTTCTTCTTCTGTTAGATAATCTCCTTAACTCGGTCGATCAATCTTTTTATTAGTTTTTGTCTCGCTTTAAATGTAATGAATCTCAATTTAGAGGTCTCTGAAGCTGGCTGTTGTATGAAATACTGGCGTACATAAAGAACATAAGAAAACCTCGTCTTTAAAGAGTTCATAGATGCGACTGTAACTTATATCATGTATTGCAACGTGGTCTTACACCAATAGTCTGTTATGAAAAGTCTTGACCTGCACTGTTAATACTACTTTCAACCCCACCTCCTTCCCATCCCCCTCCTTTTTACGTCTCGTTGTTAATTAGTCATACTGGTATAAGAGAAAGAAAGAGAACAAGAGAGAGGGGGAGAATGGAGAGGACGCGAGAGAGAGAGAGGGGGGGGAGGGAGAGAGAGAGAAAGAGAGAGAGAGCGAGCGAGAGA
>NW_004797362.1:1495408-1496810 GCF_000002075.1 Aplysia californica
CTTATGCAGTTGCGAGCGCCGTAAAACCCTATACTAAACAAACAAACTATCTATCTACCTATCTATTTGGGGGTTGACTTCTGGAGGGGTGGGGGTGCTCCCTTTTTTGGGGGACCACGAATTGTTTGTCTTAGGTTCAAGCAAATCATGAAAAAATCTCAAGCAAAATGATTCGGAATGGAAATAAGATTATTATGGAAAAATATGTCCTAAACATGAAGCGGTTACTTAAGACAGCAGTAAAGACCCTATCCTTCATCCGCGTTTCCTAAAAAGGGTGTCAGGTGAATTTGGCGCCTCCTATCACTGTGATTTCGTGAATTCTGAACAGAAACTGATGACATGCCACCCAGCTTACAAAGCATTCGTGAAGAGGTTACGGCACTATTAAAAATAGTCATAAAAAACAACAAGAGCCCTGGCGACGAAATAAGTAATTGTGTGCCTGCGTGTACGTCATTACGTCGTGAATTGCACTCAAATTTCAGCCGAAGAAATAACTTCTTGAGAACCGTAGAGTCTTGCGAGGGTTGTTAAGCCATCGTCTGTTAGGTGCCACGACGCGATGGAAACGGGCGCTCGTCAGTTTTTGGACATGTGGAGTTGTTGGTATCATATGAAAGTGAAAGCGAATTCATTTGCTTTACCTTTGATGAGAATAAAAGCCAATTTGCCTTAAATAGAAGTCAAAATATTTGTGATTGAAGAAGGTGGGGTTCACCTGGTTTCAGAGGTAGCATTAGCGAGAAAATGGCCGCTAAGATTTGGTAACTTCAATAGCTTGAGAGTCCCTGAAAACTGAAAATTTACATATGTTGTGCCTTTAGTCTCCGTTATTCAGTACAAAATGACACGGAAATGTGTTGTTACACGGGCATAAAAAGGTGTTAAGCCCTAAAAAAATCGATAAAAATTGCCAAACTTGCGGGAAAATGCCTGTATCTTGGATTTCATTATTTTGACGAGCGCCTCATTTCACCACGATGCCGCGCACAGAATACTGCCGGTACAACTCGTAAATTCTGTTGTCGACACTTCGGAAACCCCACACGAACACGAAAGACTAACCATGACAAGACACCGACGATTACTTATAGTGTGTTCGAGATGTTTTCTGTAGTCTGTAGTGTCTGAATGGGAGATCACGGTCCACTTACAGTACCATAATATTCTGCGACTCCCACACGTAAGATGCCCCCAGGACGTTAGGCTGACTTTGAGTGCGCTTAATCCGTGCATGTGTGCGCGCGTGCACTCAAACATGATATGCACACACTCACAGAGAGACATAGAAACATAGGCGTAATAATATTCAGACTTATTTTTTTCTTTCTTTCTTTCTTCCTTCCTTTCTTCCTTTTCTCCTTTTTCTCTCTCTGTAACATACACACACACACACACA
>NW_004797362.1:1497304-1506785 GCF_000002075.1 Aplysia californica
TCTCTCTCTCTCTCTCTCTCCCTTTATATAGCTATACATGTTGTGTGTCAATGTATCTTTTAAATGTATCTGTATCTATATATTATGTGGATCATCAATTTATTAACTAAAATATCTGGGATTGCTTGCTTGTGTTTATAAATTGTTTGCCTATGCATTTCTGGATGCTCAAGGTGTGTTTTGGTTAGTTTTGTTTGTGTGTCTGCCTGTATGTGTATATGTATGTGTATGTAAATGTGACTGTGTGAATATAATTATATTGTGTGTATGTATGTCTCTCTGTGAGTATGGGTGTCTAAGTGTGTGTGTGTGTGTGCATATCTACAAGTTTGGTTCTATATTCTATCTACGAGTCTGAGTGTATTTGCGGAACCCAGAAACGCTACACTTACCATCATATTCCCGACAGAACCTACACATACACCAAGACGATACATCAGTGGGACTCATCGGGAACGCGGGGCGCACACAGATTTTAATCTCCAGCACTTCATCCAAACAAAAGCGCAATTTTGACACTTTGAAACGTGACCCTTCGGCCTGCAAAAGAGGCAGAATGTTCCTCGAGTAGGTTGGAACTTAGAATTGTGGCGCTGCCAGTTGTAGCGAAGAGAAGCTGTGCACCCCGCTGAGGTACACATCTCAAAGACTGCACAGAGTTACGTCGATAGATTTAGAGCTCAGAATAAGAACCTTCTATCAGCAGAGAGCTTCTTTTTTTCTTTTTCTGTTCTGAAGGCAAATACTGCGTGTTACGGAACAGATGTTTTGACTTTGTAGGGTGGGTCGTAAGTATTTATGAGAACTGTTTCGAAGAGTACAAAACAAATGTTGCAAACTCGAGTGTCTTTTTGTGTCACGGTTTCTTAACTCTGAGATTTCGGTTACTTTTGCGTACTGCAGAAAAGGCGAGAGGAGGGAGAGGGGGAAGGGGGATTAATCGGGTTCCTTGCAGTCTGGGAAAAACTTTCTTTTAAAGAGGTAATTAATGTGATGTCGTGACTTCTGAGGGGAACTTGCAAAGATGTAAGGCCGAGAAATAAATAATAGTAGTATTTGACCTTGACTACAGTTTTTGTGAAAATATTGTTTAGAAAATGTTGAAGTGGTCTGTCACGAAAGTTCTTTACATACTTCATTTCTGAAGTCGTTTTTATTTATGAGAATTGGCTTTCATTTTTATGGAGACGACCACACCACTTATCCGTTGTCAAAAGTCTACAAGATGGAGAACTGTACTTATGTCACGTATCCAGATGAAAGGGAATTCTAGCGAAGATATGTTAACATCACTCAAAACTGCAATTTCTTCTTTAGAAGAATAAGAAGGTTGGTTTATAGCTATGGTAGCACGGCATTCAACCAGACCGTGGTGGTTTGGGCCGTCTTTGGTTTGATTCTTCAATGGACTATTGTATTATTTATTTAGGAAGCCTATTTGAAAATTTTTCATGGCCACCCAATCATTTGATGCCACATGTACCTTATTTATAGCTTTGTACGGAATACTTCACACACACTCTCTCTCTCTCTCTCTCTCTTTCTCTCTCTCTCTCTCTCTCTCTCTCTCACAAACACACACATACACACACACACACACACACACACACACACACACACACACACACACACACACACACACACACACACACACACAGAAGCCCCACAAAAAACAACACATATGCACACATACACACAAACATACACAGACACATACACACTCAAACACACACATACACACACATACACACACATACACACAGATAATTTCACTCATAGGTTGCCTTAAGCATCTGTAGTGTCACAGACAGGTATTTTGTCGGTGCATGCAGGAGATGTGAGTTCAATTCCGCGTGGGAAGTTTTTTTTTATCGAGTATCTAAGTCTGCAGGTTCGGACGTTGTTGTTTTTTTTATCGAGTATCTAAGTCTGCATGTTCGAAAGTAGTTTTTTTTATCGAGTATCTAAGTCTGCATGTTCGGACGTTGCATTCCTCTATCTCCGCCTGGGTTGGCCTTGACAGACAGATTCGAGCAGCTCACCTCAGAAATGATCTAATATATAGCGCCGATGGGTACGTAAAGCATTTACAGTTATAATAACGAGAACGAGGCATGCAGCAACGACTAGCAGCAACGACTAGCAGCAACGACTAGCAGCAAAGCAGACTCTGAAATAGAAATCTGCCTATGTCTGAGGACACTGCATGGAATTTTTTAGAAAAAAACCCAGCAACGTATCTATGGCGCAACTCTGTCTCTCCGAAAGGTTCGTTTCTGGGGCATTAAAAAAACTTTTTGGAGGGTGAAGGAACATATAATAATGATGATAATAATAATAATAATTATTATTATAGTAATAATTATAGTATTACCCTAAGCGAACTGAAAATCAGTTTGAAACATTCTCAACTACCTGGGATGTAGGCTATACAGTGCAAGCTGCCATTTATAGCGTTTAAGCACTGACATACTGACAATAACTTTCGTTGTCAATGGCTGGGTACCCATTCCCATCTGGATGAAGTGAGGAAAATTAATGTAAATTGCCTTTCCAAGTACATAACGTTGAGTCTGAGGCTCGAACACCTGAACCTGCAGTCTTATGATAGTTTCTTAATCTAACCAGTACACTTCCAACGCCACATATCAACACCACAAACAATGGTACATCGTTGGGATAAATTAATGTATTGTATAACGTTATGATTAAGCTTTTCGTCAACACTACCGGTATTTTAAATCTCTCCATAAATCTGCTCTGCCCTCTCCCCCCCCCCCCCTTTTTTTTTCTTTCTACCCTCATCACCACCTTATTAACCCCATATCTAATGCGAGTCTATTTTCTACTTGATGACAATGCGCTATAGATCGAAGGGTATGTTTCATCATAAAAAGTCTGATCTGTATTCAATAAGAAGGAGGGGGAGCCTAAAAGCCACCAGTAACAACTCAAGTTCAAAAATGTCCAAATGGCGGTGTGTAAAACAAGCGTAACCCCCCCCCCCCTCCCACCCACACACAGAGACAAACACACAGTTCTGCAAGCACACAGCTCCCCTCTCGTGCAATTATCTCTGGAAAGGAAATAAAAACCCATACAAGCAAATAGAAAGGAGGAAAGGAAAAACCCTACAAAAAATCCTCTTTCTTGAAAGAATAAGAATAGAATTCCATTAGCCACCACTTAGGCAAAAGACAAAGAAGAAAGAGGGAACAGGAGGATTTAGGGTAGAGGATTTGCCGAATTATGTGCTTACAGCGATTTAAGAGAGAAAAAAAAACACAGCAAAAAAGCAAAAGTCTACATTGGATGGTTCCCTTTTTTACTTGTATTTTTATGAACCGCCTTAAAATGGATGGTTATAGCTTTGTTGTTGTATGACTATGTATAATAATATGATTAATAAAACAGACACAATTGTTCTTCTTCTTCTTCTTCTTCTTTCTCTCTCTCTCTCTCTCTCTCTCTCTCTCTCTCTCTCTCTCTCTCTCTCTGTATCTATCTATCTATCTATCTATCTATCTATCTATCTATCTATCTATCTATCTGTCTATCTCTATCTATCTCTCTCGCACCTTGTCTTCAATATATGAAGACCCCCGTTGTCCTCAATAAAGGTTCAAGAGCACATACAAAACTTTTATTACGTCGTTAGCAAGCTTTAAATGCTTCATGTCCTGGCTCTGTAATTGTTGCACAGAATGTCTTAATCTACGTCTTGGAATTTTATTAAGGAAGGAGTCTGACATGACATAAATATTTCCTCCATTTGAAACCTTCTCACATCCCAATGAATTGACATTGGAACCAAGTGCGCAGCTTTCGAAATGAACCCCATTGTGTCTCGTAGTGCGTTGTATTTCTACAAAAGTGACAAGGTTTGGTAAAAAAAAAAAAAAAGACACGCCGAGCCCAATAATGGTTCTCACCACCAGCAACCGGTGCTGCAAGTCTAAAACGTTTCCTTTTTCCGAGTTCATGTCTGCTTCTCCAAATAAAGACAATCCTGTTCTGAATCGTTTAGCAAGCGGATGCTATTATCTTACATACGCCAACGGAGGCTGTCTTAGAGGGTAATAAAGAGAAGTCTACCTCCCAACGTTTAATATTTTAATTTATAGATGTGTTAATCAGGGATAAGGAGGGTAGCTAGAGTAGATTAGATACATCCGGCGTTCCCCCAGAAATGATGGAATAACCCCGTTTACTCCCACGGCCACACGTGCGTTTGCACGAATATTTCATCTAGGTTTTCCTTTTCTGGAAAAATGTCACAGCACGGTGGAATCAGACGCTTGTCAGATTGTTGTTTTTTTTTGGTGCGTTTTTGTTTTATTTTGTTTTGTTTTTGTTTAATAGGTTTGTTTTATTGTTGCTGTTGTTGGTGTTGTTGTTTGTTTTGGGTTTTTTTAGGGGTGGCATATAGAACTAATGGTATTATCTTGTTCATTTGTTTTGCTTGAGGTGAAAAAAAAATATCCGTCTATCTTGAATACACTTTAATATATTTGCGAGTGAAGGAGGTGGAGGTTGCCTGATGTCATAGATAAGTTAAGCCGCCAAAATTTGATTACTTCCAAAGCTTTCCTCGAGGATCCTTCGAAACTGCAAATTTACATTTTAGTGCCTTTTTCAACACAGAAATGTATACTAAAATGGCGATAAAAGGTGTTAAGCCAAACAAAATAATTTGACCGAAATTGCCCAACATGCAAAATAAAAAGGTTGGTTTCTTCATTATTTCAATTTTTTGACGAGCACCTGGCTTCACCGCGATGTCACGCGAATAAGATTCTCCGACAAGCCAAAACAAGTTTTCCAGAAGCGCCTTTGCAGCAGTCTGTCGTCTGTTCTGCGAATGATCAATTGTCCGATTACAGGGGCACTGACAGTCTATGCTTAGCTTCGTTTTTGTCCCCTTCCGCTCTGCATTTGTAGAAAATTGCATTAAATTCGTACAAGAACTTAATTAAAGGGTTGAAGCAACTGTGGACAATGAGCTTCGTATCTGTGTGTAAAACAGAATTTTAGGCGAGTGTGTCCATGGACAGGTGTATAAATGCGTGCGTTTTGTGTATGTTTGTGTGTGTGTTTGTGTGTGTGTGTGTGTGTGTGTGTGTGTGTGTGTGTGTGTGTGTGTGTGTGTGTGTGTGTGTCGCAAAAATATCGACTTTTATTTAAAATACGATATGTTATTGTTTTTTTTAGCCAAATGCTAGACAAAAATGATCACGCTTTAAGACAATACTAATAAACTTCATATTCCACAAAATTGACGAGCGCCTGATTACAAGGCATATTCGCTCTGTGTTTTTGTTTTGAATACTATAAAGACAACGATCCGTGCTGCACTTACCAAGCTTGCCCCTTTACCCTCTCTCAAACAAATATACACACACTTAAACACCCTTCACTCCACTTTTTAGAATTTTAGAAAAGGGGGGGGGGAGTCTCTGTCAATTTGAACATTGAAAGGAAATACAGAGTGCCACGTGAACGTTTGACATGGAGCGACTATTTTTAGCGTCGTGGGGAACGTTTCAGTAAGAGAAACCCTGTCAACAGCTTGTGTCTTTCAGAGACCCCCACTGTGGTCAATGAATCTTCAGTCCTGTTCTCCTAGACAGTTACCAGGATCAATTCAAAGCTAGATAAAACATTCGAGATCGGAGCCGCCTTTATTTACAAAGAACATTACATTAACTCAAACAGTCTGTCAAAATGTGGTTTTTATCTAGTCGAGTCGCCAGAAACTCCGAACTAACAAAGCTACACAACTTGCCAATTTCCTGTCTTTTGATCCGTTTGTCTTTCCACGCGTCTATCCAATGTCCACGATGCCGAACATGAAAATCGTTGGAGTGCGCTCAATTGTTGAAGGACAGAGTACGTGAAAAGGCGTCCAGCAGTGAAAACACAACAGGAAGCCCCTAACACACGTCTGGACCACCAACCCACCACAAAAAGACGGAGAATTTACACCTTCTCGCAAAGTAGAAACTCAAGCTGCTAATAAAAATTTAGGCCCCACTGTTCTCATGACAACATGTGATGATAGCTATGAGAGTATTCCCCGACACTCCCATTAACAAATGAAAACAAAACTGTAGAAAGCAAAACAAATCCTTTCAAAAAACAAATCCCTGAAAAGTAAGTCTAATAAAGATAGGACTTCAAGATAAGCGATAAGAAAGAACTACAAAATTAAATACTACATTTTTTAGAATAACAATGGTAGCGAAACATTGAACCGCACAGAAAACAAAACAGCAGCAGCAACAACAAAAGCAACTACAACAACAACAGTAATAACAAGAACAACAGCAACAATTAATGATTCAGGTTCAGATCCATTATACTTCAGCTAACCTTTTGGCAAGGCTGTAGTTTAAAACTGGGTTGCTTTTATATAATGGTATAATAATAAAACATACTGTCATTATTTTATAGTAATTGTTATTGTTGCCTATTTCTTTCTCACTCTCTCTCTCTCTCTCTCTCTCTCTCTCTCTCTCTATATATATATATATATATATATATATATATATATATATATATAAATATATATATATATATATATATATATATATATATATATATATATATATATATATATATATATATATATATATATATATATATGCTATTATATTTCTCTCTTCCCCCTTTTCTGGAGACATGTCCGAGTATAGCGATCTTTATGCTGAGATGTTGTATTCCTTTCAGCCTGGGTTGGCCCCGACAAGCAGGGCGGGAATCCCGCCTCCTAAATGATCTAAGATATTTCGATGAGGGCGGAAAATGTTAATATTATATTATATTATATATCGTAATAATAATACTAATAATACTACTACTAATAATAATAATGATAATACTAATACTCATAATAATAATAATAATAATAATAATAATAATAATAATAATAATAATAATAATAATAATAATAATAATAATAATAATAATAATAATTTTTAAAAAATAATAATAACAAGTTTATCACATTTTGAACTTTCAAAAGCTCCACTTTCACTTGTGGATGTGCGCAGCTTCTCTCTTGGTTACAGCGTTAATTTCTTATTCGTGAAGCCTCCTAAGACTTCCTGCTCACTGTGACTGCTGTTCTCTAGCTGGGTCTGTCATGCAGGAGTCGGCCTCACCTATGTTGAAGGATTTATTTTGGAGCTCTTCAGAGACATTTATTACAGTGTGTCTTTGTAGCACATATTTTTGTGACAAAATTTACGCTTTCCTGAAGACATTTCGGAATAGAATGTTGTTCTGAAATACGGCATTCTTGCGACATGGCCAGCCTAGCGAAGTTGAGTCCTTTTTTATCTTAGAAAACAAACTTTTAGCATTTGCCCTTTTTAGAACGTTGGTGTCTGGTACGTATGTCTGTCAGCCTGTGTGACTATTAATTATGTATGTTTGTGTATTTTATTTTCAGAAAAAAATTATATTGACGAACTTTTGGTTCGGACCTCTCCATTTCGATGCACTGAAAAGTAATGATATGGAAATACACGAGCACTCCTTTATCAACTTAAGATTTCGGAGAGGATTCAAACACTGGCCAGTCGTTAATGGAACACGAGCGGTGTCACGTCTAGTGCAGTAAACAGACAATGAGGTCGATGACCACAAAATACCAAACAGCAGGTTCATATTTCCCATTCAGAATCCGCGCTAAATACAAATGAGATCTGGGATCATATTTCGGAGTGCATTGTTCACCTATAAGTAGATAGCCAGCCTCTTGCACCTTTCTAGAGAGACTAAGCACCCCAGTTAAGCCTTTAGCTGCAAAAAAATCTCTACCCTACCTGACACAAATCTCCAAACAGCATTTTAAGCTTTGCCACTTGCATACCATCATAATTAGATCTTACCTTTCCCAGTATCACTTAGACTTCCTCTACTCAGATGACAGTAGAACGACCAGGAAAATAAAACAAAGAGCAAAAAAAAAAAAAAGATGTACCCATTGCAGGTCAGTTCGTTCCATAGAATAAGAACAAGAACTGAAGGTGTAATAGTAACAGACTTTTCGATTTATACTAGGGAACTCATACATCCAGAAGAAAAGGCAAGTCTTTTATCGTTGGCAATGCACCGACAACGTACAATAAAAATGTGTGAACACAACACAATAGTGACAGGAACACCCAAATAGTTACTTTCTTATATTAGCCTTGACAGTTTCTTCTGTATGTAGATAATATGATTGCAATTGTAACTGTAAACTTTTTTATACACCAAATCTGAACCGTTTTAACTTTGCCTGGCATACAACATCCTGGCAAACAAATGGAGATACTCGACAAAAACGTTCTCCTCCGCGGATTCGAAATGGTATCTTCTGTGTCCAACGGCGAGGAGTTTATTTGTTACTCCACAGGCGCCGGTTGACCCCTGCCTCGTTTGCCGTCTACCTCGTCTGTGAGCGAAAGCTGTCCACGGTCTTTTTGTCGCTTCAAGTATCCTCGAAACACGTGTATCAAGTTCATCACTACTGCTGGTAAATAAATGTTTCCAAGATATCGACAACCACCCAAAAACTTTGCTTATAATTAATGTTTTCTACACCGCTATAGACACATTCTAGATCTTCGTCCTTGCCAGCCAGGGCCAACCCAGGCTGACAGGGATACAGCATCCCAGCAAAAAGACCAAGTTAATCGATAAAAATGCTCCTCTTTCGGGAATCGAACTCGGGTCTCCTTTGTGTGACAGTAAAGCGCCTTACTAACACAACACAGACGCTGGTTCGCATATTTAGTTTGTGGTTCCATAGTTCAGATCATTCCAAAAAATTAAATATATAATCACTCTTTTTTTTAGACAAATAAGAGTAACAAAAATGAGATTTAGTGTGTTGTAATTGCACTTTCTGTATCCATCCCACTTCTATGGTCTGCACTTTGAGCCTGAGGCCACGAACCCAGTGCCCACTGAGACGGACAGAAGCTCGTCCAGTTGGACACCTCTGAGCCCGGCCGTTGTCCACCTAGAGCGGAGATTGTCGGTGATAAACCACGGCCAGACACCAAAAGGTGGTGGATGCTATCATCCAGAGAGAGAAATTGGCCCACAAAAAAAGCCAACCCAAAAACGAATCGCCACGTGAAAAGGCCCTCATCTTTTTTCTGTTCTTAATTTTCTTTTAAAGTTTTTTTTTTCTTTTTTTTAAAGTTCTGATAGAACGAAAACTGAGACGATACAGTCTCCCATCTCTATAATGTGTTCTTTCTCTAGATCTCGGGACGAAGGGAGAATCAAAATTTTGACATAATATGCGTTATATTCCCTAAAAATTAATGATTATGATTTCGTGTCTCTGCGACTATAATAATGTTGACATTTTGCAAGAAAATCCAGAATTCGCGATCAATCAAGGGCAGTTATCGAAAGAAAAATCTTCGACACGGTTCTCGACAATGCCTCATTGAAAATTAACACCACGGGTGGGGGGGGG
>NW_004797362.1:1507238-1508620 GCF_000002075.1 Aplysia californica
ATATATTGTATATAAATTTAGGGACTAAGGTAACTAATAACTCTCTCAGTGGACAACGAAGGTATTATGGGTTGCGTTTTTTTAAGGGGGAGGGTTAGCTTTTTATGAGTACTAATACAGGATTGTAGTTTTACTTCGGACCTCTTTTTGTGCTCTACAACCATATAGTATCATCACTGGTTTTGATCAGATACAATTTTATTGTATTTGTTATAATATTTTCGACTATAGAGTAATGATGTATCCTGCTACCCGAGCAAAAAGAATGAGGATTTAAGAGTTCTCACGTGTTCTTTTGAGAGGGGTCAGTCAATAATACAAGTGGTGCTTAGTATTTATAGCACATACACCATTTGTATTTACTACGAAAAGTATGGAAGCGACTCTCTCTAGTGCACGAACAATGCTTAACATCACTGGAGCAGAAGGAAGCTATCTTATGTGCACGGAATGCCGACGTCACATTTTAACGACCAAAGACCAAGCTATAAGAATGTAAAAAGATCAAAATGATAACTCCTGACGCCAGCCGCTGTCAGATAACGAAACACGCGTTTTCTACCCCTCGCTGGTAACACAAAGAACGTACTGTGTTCCAGTGACGCCCAAAGTGACACTGTGTAGCACTTTAGATATCTTCCTGTGGCAAACAGGCGCCACAGACCATCTTGTGTCAATATGACGAACAATACAACACGCTGATGTTAGCACTCGTTCTCAAAGTCAACCCCGTCTTTTGTTTGATACTACAAACTGCTGCGAGACTAGATTCTCATCGACTTCCCCCTGAAAATGTTGTTTGCACGGACTGTCGTTGGAACCATGGGTGTGGCGATTTTAATAGTTTGAACAAAGCGATAACAGTCAAGATACAGCACATCAGGTGATACTTACAACGCGGGGCTTGATCAAAACGTCACCAGCGGTGTCTGCATGACACACACAGTTGCTAAATCTGCAACTAGAATCTAAATATTATTATTACTTACTCCTTCAATCAAATTAGTGTTATTGAATACTACTAAAAGGTATGATTTTAAAAAATATTATTTTCAACTTTATGTGGTCTCTCTTGCAATTTTTACATTGTGCCTCTTTATTGTTGACGCATCGACGATTTCTAAGAAATTGGGAGAGGAGTGGCTGAGAATGTCAGTTTCCTTTTCGGTTAACTGACTCTAAGCTAGCTATGATTACTTCGTAACATTGGCAGGTCGTTAGGTTCGGTGGAAAGCGTAAATGGTACAAAAGGAGAGAGTAGAGAAGAAGACAAGTCGGTACTTCAAAGTCTTCATCACGGCGGTTTATTTAAGTTTCTGCATGACTTTTTATGCAAGCGTTTCCATCAACATCATGGTTCCACAAAGGTGTGTGTGTGGGGT
>NW_004797362.1:1509520-1515793 GCF_000002075.1 Aplysia californica
CCCAACAACTTTCCACTCCCAACCGTTCTCCCTTTAAAAATAATATAATTATACGCGTCTTTTACGTCACTATCGACATAACCCTCACCTTACAGCTTTCTCACTTTCAGGTCGTTTTCTGTTCTCACTAGTTTCTTTGACACGGTTTTCATTTAAAATTCACCTCAATGTACCCACATGATGTTTGCGTGTTGGTGAGATAATTTTGTTTTCGTTCTTCAAGAAAGATTTTCGCATCTTCACTCCAATCCGAAGAGTGGTGAAATCATTTTCTTTTTCTTTTTTTTGGGGGGGGGGCAGTGAGGGGAGGGAGTGGCTATGATATTGTGGATGGGCTAAGGGGATGCTCCAAACTTTAAGAAGCACAACAATATAATGTAGCCATTGGGTAATTAAACTGTAGTTTTCGCAAGTGATGTCAGTTCTCTCAACGACAATATTTTAGAAAACGAATTTTATTAGAAAACATCTTAAAAGGTTGTTTCGATGTGGAAGCATCTTTTTCAGACATGTTTTTATATTCCATATTTTTGCGAGCACGTACACTTAACTGTCAACACGGGCGGTGTGTACATAAAACATTTCTCGCTTAGTGTCTTTGTTCAGTTCGCTATGTCAAGATTATTTCACAGAACGGTAGTCACTTTCATACGTTCACCGACACGCTCAGACCTCTTCAGTCCGTCTCAATTGAATGAACATCGGAACCGATGTGCTTATGTTTATACTAGTCTGTAGGTTGCTTTAAGCTTTGATATAGTATAATATATTATCTGCACTGACAAGAGACTAGCGAATTCTGAAATCACGGAGGTTCTTTTCTGAAAACAACCGATTTGAAAAATGGCCCAACATTTGAATACGATGTTCGCGTAACCAGATCCGGTAAGGACAAAGATCTCCATTCTGGGTAGTACGAAAAGCCACAAAGATTCTTTACGTCTTCGTTAGACCAGAACGTATTTTATAATGATATAGACGGCACTATACTTCTACTCTATCCTCACAATCTCTGCTCATAATTCTACTACTCTACACCACGACTGCGTGTAGCGTAGAATGCGGAAAATGATTAGAAAGCGCGCCATCTCTCTCCCTCCTATATTATTGTAAAATGTTTTTAAGACCTCATAAACAGAATTTAAACTATATAGGAGACAGACCTTTCAAAACATGTCTATCTGAGCCAACCACATCTGAATGGGAGAGAAGAAGGACAAATTTTTGATAAAATAACTCAAGAAAAGAGCACAAATATTATGTACTTTTATGAGGGGAGGGGGGGGGTGATATTACAGGACTTGGCATACTTTGCCATATTTCAGAGCCCCCTAAAACTTATGTAGGAGTGAGTGTGTGAAGATATGTGGATCATACTTGAGATGATGTTGGACAGAAATGTTGTGCTTTCTTAAAATAATGTGCTCTTCAAAACGAAAAGCGAACAGCTATTGGTTCAGTGAAATCGGAGAATGAACTGTACCAGAACGTGTTTAAGTACATCTTACATTTTATGTCACTTTTGTTGACGTATTTTTTGGTAACAAACAGCATACATAAGACATATATGTGATAATTTATTGAATATGCATTCTCCATCTCGCATTCCACTTCTGCGCTACAGGCTTAGTTTCTCTAAGTGTAAAAAAAGGCAATGTTTTCTTCTTTTGCCATTCAGAGAGCTTCGGCGGGGATGAGCGTAGTTTCAAAGCAACCCTGGCAGCCCGCATTGACAAGAATTCTTGGATAACCTTAGTGACATAGTTCTGTCATGTTGAGCACACAGTCAACACAGAGGGGCGGACAAACATCAAGAAATAATAATGGTCTACATGGGGGATGGTTACATGAGCGTGTAACCGATTTTTCAAACTTCCCGAGCGTAAATTTTACTGTAAACATTTTACTTGTATTTTATGCTAGACATAATGGACAAGGCGATACTTTGCTTTCTATTTTGATTCTTTGAAAAGTTATCGGAGACATAATTATGTGCGATAAGCAGTATGTTATCATGAACAATTCTGCAGCATATTTTGGACCATTGTACACAAGGTCCGAAGCACAAATAAACATATTTCATAATATTTAAGTAGTTGTCTGTCTTTAGACGTTTTAGACACTAAAATCAGAATTGAAAATCGGTGTGAATAATGAAGTTATGCTTTTTTCAACTGCACTTAAACAATGCATCCCCAAATATTGTAGAATGACCGTGGGTGGTTGGCGGGTGCTCTGGTGTGGTTTCCTTCTTCTTTCCTATCAAACATCTATCGTCCTTATCTCACCTTCTTCTTGTTTATGTTTGTTACTCTCTTGTAACACCTCTAATCTTCTGGCGCTCACATTATGACCTTATGCAGTTGCGAGCGCCGCAAAACCTCTACTAAAGCTCAACTAAGTAGAATGACCTGAATACTCGAACTCGGTGAGTTGAAACTGAATACCACAAAAGAGTTATCTGGCCAACGGGAGAAAGAGAATCTAGACCTCCAAGAAAACATACAACCTCAAATTTAAAAGAAGCGTGATATGGATAGTCAGAATGCATAACGATATATTGATTTCTCAACAGTCTCCTATTGGCTACCCAGCAAGTTAACAATCGTACTCGTACTGATTAATAATAATCAAAAAAATTATAACATTTGTATGAAGCATATCCCCGCTCGACAGCAAGCTTTATGCGCTGTACACTATATTATTACCCCAGCGTACCATTGAACCCTCAGAAACATTCTAAGCTTTCCGGGAAGCATACAGCTGATTAGGCGCTCAAACGCTGACAAATTGACAAGGTAGAAATGTTTTTGGCTGGATCTTATTTCTGGAGGGCTTACGAGGTAGGGGTAGTTTTGTTTTGTATCCTAATCTATTTTTTTACATATGGCGTCTTCGTGTAGAATTAGATTATTTGTCTTTGTGCAAACAGGTTTTAAAGGATGTTTTGGAAAAGATTGAACTCGCGTTGTTGTTTTTTCATTGTTCCCGAGGGCACACCTTCACTGAGTGAACTTGAAGTAATATCTGCAGTCACTTCACGGATACCAGGTGCTACAATCTATGGTACACATGAGAGTTTTTAGGGTTTTTTTAATTAGGTGTTTTTACGTTCTAATCGACACAATTTAGTTTATTCAGGTGGGTTTTAAACATGACTGCAAGGTTTCACCCAGACTAAAAAGGAAACATAATCCCAACAGAAAGACTGGGTTACTCGACGAAAATTCTAACCACCCGGGAATCGAACTCGGGTCTTCTGCATGCAATGGTGAAAAGCACAACAGCTACAACACAGACGCCGGTGACCTGTGAGTCAACAGTTTGGAAGAGGACATAAAGTAACGACAACTTGTCTCTCTTAATCTCTTCGGAATGCACTGTATCAGCGTGTGACTCGCTCTGTAGGTCTGTACTATGCTGGGCGTTTTCAAAAGGTTCATTACAATGATTAGGACTTATATTGGGCTATTTCTAGACAGCCTGGAGCGTAACAATCCGTATTTAGCTGGAAATGAGAACAATGCTAAACAAGCTTTAACTTTACGAAACGTTACCTTTGCTTTTTTTATTTAGAGACGGTATTACAAAATTTTAGGTAGTCTTTTTAAAAAGCCAAACCAAGTTGCCGGCCAGTTTCATTATAACTCACTGTTATAAATGAGTGACAGAGGTATATTTAACTTTTATGTAAGTTTTATAGGACATTCCTGCTTAGGATTGAATCTGCTTTGAAGACATAATCCACGCAAACAAGCGAAAATAATATGCCAAAATAAGAAATACGCCTGTGCTTCAAAATCATGATGTCAATTTTGCATCTTTCTTGAATTCCACAACACCGTACACCTTTCTAGAAAAGGGCTCGACTGCCGAGGAACCAGCGCTTTGTTTTAAATCTAGGTTTTAAACTTTTGTAAAACATCAGTGAAAATCTCCTAATTTACAGAAAAGAGGATTAAATAGTTTAATGTTAAAAGGAAATACAATACTATACAGTTTTTCGAAGAATGCTGAGTGCGCACTTTGCGTATTTGCTAGTACACGGTATTGGACGGAACCCTACATGAGTATTGGGGTTGGGAAATCATTAGTGTGTGTATGTATGTGGTGTGTGTGTGTGTGTGTGTGTGTGTGTGTGTGTGTGTGTGTGTGTGTGTGTGTGTGTATGTGTGTGTGAGTGTTTATGTGTGAGTATGTGTGTGTGTGTGTTTTGTGTGCATGTGTCTGTGCGTGTGTATGATAGAATCTAAGTACATATCGAAAAACATATAGCTTCGAAATGAGAGACCAATATCATTGTGATTATTTCATTGCTGTAAGTTCACTCTTCTGCTTAATATGTTCTGCTCCTAAAAGTGCTCAGTACGTTCAAGAAAGAATTATTACTCTAGACAGAGAAACATAATTGAGTCAAGAGCACTTTGAGTAAATCCACTTCACAGACCAGACAAATGGGGGATAAGCTTAAAGCTAAGCTTAAGGCCGTAAAAGTGCAGCTGGGGTAGGCCTAGTATTGGAGCAAAGTGGTGTGAGCAAGTGCTGTGTGATTTTGACAGAAAATGAAACTTCATCGACCTTTCGAAGCGTTAAGTCACTATTCGGGCTATTCGAATACCGTGTGTGAAGGTTGTTGTCGTTTTGTTTTTTATGTTGTTTATTGTGATAGGTGCTTTAAGTCCATAGGCAATATTCACACTTCATTATTCACTGTGCTATTCGCTGAGCGCACGATGGCCTGCAAGCAGTTCGATATGATGACGTCACATCATCATTCACGATAGTTCGAATTTCGGATTGGACAAGGGGAGCCAAATACGTTTAATTTGCTTACTAAGCAATAATTCTTGGTGTGACTCAGTGTAACAAATGAATTCTGAATAGAAGAGAACGTTTCTTAAACTTAAAGGTATGTTTTGTGGGTATAACTCTTGTTGGTTCCACCTATCACTCTGAGTCGTGATCATCAGGTACAAAATATTTCTGCACTGATCCCATTGATTTTATATACATATTGCTATTATTTTACGACTGGTTGAGAAAAGTAAGGCGAAAACACGGTAAAAATCGAAACCGTAAATATCACTCAGTATTCCAATGGCTCTGCAACGCTTCGAAGAACTGTAAATCGCGGAAAATCGCAAGCGTTGAAGTTTAGTCGACCAGGCGTAGCTTTCGTATGAGCTCTCATTTCGCTTCAGGCAGGGTCCTGGGAGATAGGTTTATGTCTGCACTGGTTACTCTTTCAAGTACAAAATCCAGCCCGCACACAAGAGATCAAAAGACCCGTTAGTGCTTTTACGGGTCCGTGTTAGCTTTTTTTGTTCTTTGCGGAGCAGGAAAAACGGAGGCATGAAATAAAACAAAAGCTCGAGGAGAAAAGACCGCGGAGTGACAGAATAGCTGGGGAGAGAAGAAGAAGAAGAAAAAAAAGTGTTCTGGGGGGTAAATTGGAGGGAGATTTGAGGAAGAGGTGAGGAAAATGGTAATGTGGAGTTTTCTTTTAACACATGGAGTTGTCTACTTTTTCTTTCTTTCCTTCCCTTTCCCTTCCCCCCTTGCAACAAGGGTATTATAAGTTTTTTCAACCCAGAAGTCAACTAATGTTATGCACATGGCCGTTGCGCTGACCGGAGAAAAAGGTCTTCGCCTTACAGGTTAAACAAAACAAATTAATTTTATGCTGTTTTATTTCAACGTATTCTGCTGAAGCAAGCGAAAGAGCTTTCCCTTTTATAGAGACTTAAAATATCCTGCCTCCAAACCACACACAGGCGGGCTGGAGTCGAAGTGTAGTAGTTAGACTCTTCGCCGTCGCACTTAGAAGACGTGATTTCTACACTATCGTATGGGGCGAATTTTTATCGAGTATTTCCGTCTGTCTTGTTGAACTTTTTATCCCTCTCGTTCCAGGTTGGCCCTAACAGGTTGGTCGAACTAGTCCACTCTTAAATGTCCAAATTCTGTCGACTGGCTTAAAGCATCTATAATTTTCAATTTCAGACAGATATCACTTTGTAGTCTAGCGTTGTTCTGAACTTTATGCGGTTTGGTACGTCGATAAAGAAACTGAGGTTATACATATATAAACGATAAATTAATATCTAACTTCACATGTGGACCAATCTAATGGAATTAAGTGAAACCGTAAAATATTTTTAAAAATCACACATATAATTTAATTAATGTGTGCACCTAATAAATTCAAGAATTTTCACAACAAATCGAGGGGGTTAAAGCAGAGAGGTAAGCTCACAAGTACTCACACTTGGA
>NW_004797362.1:1516270-1517884 GCF_000002075.1 Aplysia californica
ACACACACACACAAATCCCCCTCAAATCCCTTTTTCTTCTCTCCCGCATCCCCTTGGGTGTATGTCACACATTGTTGAACAAGCGTTTTGATGGCCGTCAGATTGGTACTCAGTCACGCCTGCTGAACATCCTCGTTATCTGATAACGTTTTAACGACGTTTTCAAAGTTTTATGTTCGTATTTGAGCACTGTGCGCTGTGCAGTGTGGCAAGCACGTCGTTTGCTCTGTTGGTGTCATGCTGAGCAACGTTTCGAATGGACCTGGCTCGAAACCCCAAAAGGGCGCTTTTGATCTTGAGTATTTGGGGAGTCTCCAAGGCTCTCCAACCACTTAGACAACGCCAATCGGAAATTGTCGTTAAGTTCAAAGGTTTCGCCGCTACACTAGCCTTACATTGTTGAAAGGGATGTTAAAACAATACAAAATTACTCTTTCTTTTTGTCCTACAAAAAAAGTATGCGTTTGAGCTCGATTTGTGAATGATGTAATTCCATCTACGTAGGCAAATGTCTTGCTTGTAGAGTTTACAATTTAGATAATTTGATGAGTGGATAACGTAAAAAGGACCTTGGTCCGATCAATCGCTGTTATAGTAAAGACAACCATGGGCATTTTTTGGTAATTTTTGCTATTGATCTGATTTTTCTTTAAGCCTCAGTCTAAATGTTTCGACGCATGTACATTTTTTTGTTTTTGTAACTGTGTGTTCAAAGTTTTATGACGGCCACTAGTGCTTGCACATCATGAAATGCCAGATATATAGCAAATATTGGTGAACATGGTTCAGCATTAATTTCTTTGCTCGGGTGCTCTAAAAATTCTGTTTTATCCTGGCCTCTTTTCATCACCACCTGCGATGTTCCTTAAGAAATTTTGTCTACGCCTGCCTCTTTTACCTTACTTTCTTCTAGAGAGAGCGAAACGTTCAATGACTTTTTGTCGATTATCATATCCCACAAAATGTAGTTTTGTCATCCTGATTAAGTTGTTTTTATTAATGAGCCAGCCACACTGGATTTTTTCACCGTGTTACGGCAGTGATATACTCAAATGTGAAGTCAGTCTTGTTGTATGGACGTGAGACAAGAGATGCATTACAGACCTGCATAAAGAGGATCCAGGTTTTCTTGAACAAGTGTCCAAGGAAATTACTGGAGACCAGATGGAACTTCAGGGTCACCAACGAGGAAGGTTAATGAGAAAAAAAGACAGGGCTCAGTCAAAGATGAGGTGGGAAGAAGGCGGTGGCGATGGATTGGACATACTCTCAAGAAGTCAGGTAGCTCCATAACAAGAAAAGTGTTGGATTGGAACCCATAGGGTAGAAGATCAATGGGAAGACCACGTGGAACCTGGAGAAGAGTCACAGAAATCCATGTACTGAAAATTGTGAAGACTTTGAATAACATCAAGAGGCTAGCCTAGAATAGAGAATAGTGGAGAGTGTTTGTTCGTGGCCTATACCCTGACCCAGGGTGAGAAAGGCAATGGTGATGACGGCAGTAAAATAATAAAGTTTTTGTTATGGTAGATCAAATAATAAAAGTCAAAATGTTGGAATAGAAACAATACCTGCCTCTTCAAACCAACTGCACACGCGTACATACACACA
>NW_004797362.1:1517984-1520016 GCF_000002075.1 Aplysia californica
ACATCATGAAATGCCAGATATATAGCGAATAATGGTGAACATGGTTCAGCATTAATTTCTTTGCTCGGGTGCTCTAAAAATTCTGTTTTATCCTGGCCTCTTTTCATCACCACCTGCGATGTTCCTTAAGAAATTTTGTCTACGCCTGCCTCTTTTACCTTACTTTCTTCTAGAGAGAGCGAAACGTTCAATGACTTTTTGTCGATTATCATATCCCACAAAATGTAGTTTTGTCATCCTGATTAAGTTGTTTTTATTAATGAGCCAGCCACACTGGATTTTTTCACCGTGTTACGCCAGTGATATACTCAAATGTGAAGTCAGTCTTGTTGTATGGACGTGAGACAAGAGATGCATTACAGACCTGCATAAAGAGGATCCAGGTTTTCTTGAACAAGTGTCCAAGGAAGTTACTGGAGACCAGATGGAACTTCAGGGTCACCAACGAGGAAGGTTAATGAGAAAAAGACAGGGCTCAGTCAAAGATGAGGTGGGAAGAAGGCGGTGGCGATGGATTGGACATACTCTCAAGAAGTCAGGTAGCTCCATAACAAGAAAAGTGTTGGATTGGAACCCATAGGGTAGAAGATCAATGGGAAGACCACGTGGAACCTGGAGAAGAGTCACAGAAATCCATGTACTGAAAATTGTGAATACTTTGAATAACATCAAGAGGCTAGCCTAGAATAGAGAATAGTGGAGAGTGTTTGTTCGTGGCCTATACCCTGACCCAGGGTGAGAAAGGCAATGGTGATGACGGCAGTAAAATAATAAAGTTTTTGTTATGGTAGATCATATAATAAAAGTCAAAATGTTGGAATAGAAACAATACCTGCCTCTTCAAACCAACTGCACACGCGTACATACACACACACACAGAGAGAGAGAGAGAGAGAGAGAGAGAGAGAGAGAGAGAGAGAGAGAGAGAGAGAGAGAGAGAGAGAGAGAGAGAGAAACTCAAACTCTCTAACTCTCGGAAAGAAAACACCAAAACCACCTTACACGACGTCAGGAGGCGCACACCTTTCGGTCACCCTTCGTCGCTCCTCGGTACCTGGAGAATTTGCATATCTGACTGAGACAAAGCGATGCACAGACCCCGTAACCTTGAGACCAGGCCACGCGCCCTGCAAAGTCCCTGGGACAAAACTGACTTGTCACGGAATGCTAATTTTTCCCTTTAAAAGGGTAGCCTGGGGCCTGCACTCTCTCACCTCTGTTTGAACTGAGAGAGGAGATCGAATGGGGTAAAGAAATTGCCCATATTTTGAAGATCATATTGGAAGTAAGAACTAAACTATAGATCCATTACCATCAGCCCAAGTGAAATGTTCATGTTAGAAAGTTAATAGAAATATTTGCGAGCGATTTAGGAAATCTTAATCACCTGAATGGTATTCGTCCGAAAATTGGACGGGTTCACCTTTAAACATTCAATGGGCACACCCTTAGCTCAGGTGGGAAAATATTGGAACAAGTAGCTGGGGGCACTGGTTCGAATCCCTATTGGAACCTTCTGAACTTGTGTTGTTTTGGGGGGTTTAAAGGTTCTCCACCCTTTTGGCTCCGTACTGTTTTAGACAGACGTTACATTCCGAGAACCCGTCTTTATTAGCGTTAAATGGGGCGTTTAACTTATACAATGACAAATACAAAGAAATGCAGACTCAATTCAAACTCTCATTTCAGCAAACTGACTATCGCCCTGTTTTAAGATTGTTGTACCATCTAGATTAAATAATATTTTACAAACATTAATTTCGTGACCCTCAGCGCAGAATAATGATAGCTAAATTATTACCTCTCTGGGATTTCAATCTCTTTCACTGTCTCTCTCTATCTCTCTCTCTCTCTCTCTCTCTCTCTCTCTCTCTCTCTCTCTCTCTCTCTCTATCTATCTATCTATCTATCTATCTATTTATATATATATATATATATATATATATATATATATATATATATATATATATATATATATATATATATATATATATAGAGAGAGAGAGAGAGAGAGAGAGAGCGAGAGAGAGAG
>NW_004797362.1:1521807-1523687 GCF_000002075.1 Aplysia californica
AGAGAGAGAGAGAGAGAGAAAGGGACAGAGAGAGAGAGAGAGAGAAAGAGAGAGAAAGAGAGAGAGAGAGAGCGGGAGAGTGGTGAGGGGGAGGGACACATACTTACTTTAAATAAGCGTCTTCTTTACAGTATATTATACCATTTTTTTCTTAGGAATGCCGTAACATTCTACCGATAGAAATGGGCCATGTATTGCAAACGCATATGGACATCCGAGACTCTATTGCTGAAAACATATTTAGTAAATCCTAACGGAAGACCTCAGGCTTCTTGATGGCCGTTTCCAGGAAATTCGTTTTAAAATTCAACGCACGAAGAGTCAGCTAATTGTTTGTGGGAATCAGCATAAAAAGAATCACTTTTATGAATGTTCTCTCCTCAAGAAGAGCCCAAAGCGTCCACTCATCCCCCCCTAAAGCAAGATCAGATCTTTAACTCTTGAGACTTCAGATATTAAAACCTTTAGAAAATTGAGCGGCAAGTGAAATTTGGTAAGCCTTAACGAGGGGGTATCTTCGTTTTTAGTTCGGTGTAACATAAACGCCTACGATAATTCCGCTCTATCTCGGCAGAAGATCTTTTCTCCATCTCCCCTTTCCCTCCAGGTCCCCAAAATCTTGACGAGGTCTGGTTGCAAGTGTAACAATATAGCTTTGGACAGATTACCCCTTCGGGTTGCACGTTTCAAGCCAGAAAGTTAATGCTAAGTATCGTGCAATTGACTCTGGCTGGAGATGGGATGGGGAAATTACGACCCGCAAACCAAATGCAGTCCTCCACAGAGTCTGAGTGTAGGTGGTTGGCGGGTGCTCTGGTATGGTTTGCTTCTTCTTTCCTATCAAACATCTATCGTCCTTATCTCCCCTTCTTCTCTTTTATGTTTGTTACTCTCTTGTAACACCTCTAATCTTCTGGCGCTCATATGACGTTATGCAGTTGCGAGCGCCACAAAACCCTCTACTAAAACTACTAAAAAGAGTCTGAGTAGCCCATGGAAACATTGGGGGAATACCGCGAGCAAATGAACACTAAATACGAACTAAAGTATGACCAAAAAGTAATAACATTTATTGTCACAATACTTGAGCCGAGACTAGATCTCGTTGTGTTGCTGAAGTTTAGTCGCCAATTTTGAGGTGGTACCTGTTCTTATAGTGTGTTTTCATAAAGAACGAAATAAAGTAAGGTTTCTAAACCTATCACGTTAAGTTAGAAAAAAGTGAGGCCTTTCTTTTTTGTTTACGGACCTGTCGAAGAACTTCGGGTCCGAAAATTCTGCCAAACGCGAAGGTTAGAGTGTGCTGAGCGTCATCATCTTGGGAACTTACATTCTGTATTCATGTGTGTCATTTCAACTTTACCTGGATAGCACCTTTTCCTCCAAATCCCCATCTCGGAGAGTAAATTGAGACTGAGGGGGGGGGGGAAGGTATGGGGCTTACTGGCTATGTATGGTTATTTAAAATATATACGCCCAAAATAGACTTCTGTGTGGTGTAAACGATTACATTGGGGGTTCAAGTGATGGAGTGGTTAATGAATGCAGGTTCACAAAGAACGGTAAGCGGTCGCCATGACAGTTTTAGATAGATCGTCACTGCGGTGTGTGTCTTGGAGTAACCCACCTTATCCCTCGTGACATAACAGAGCCAAAAGCACTGAAACCACCTAAGGTGTGCTTTGGTTGAACATATTCAGTTATACAATCCATTCTTTTATTTTTGGCACACTGACAGACGAACGAAAATGAACACTAACGGGGAGAAAGAATGGAAAAGAGAAGAGATGGAGACAGAAAGGTAGAGACACACACACAAAGAGAGAGAGAGAGAGAGAGAGAGAGAGAGAGAGAGAGAGAGAGAGAGAGAGAGAGAGAGT
>NW_004797362.1:1526905-1528651 GCF_000002075.1 Aplysia californica
AGAGAGAGAGAGAGAGAGAGAGAGAGAGAGAGAGAGAAAGGGAGACGTAGGGAGAGCTTGTACAGTTGAAAAATGATTTTGAAAAGAACTCACCTCATTTTTGTACGGGCCATAGCGACACTGCATTTCCCTCACTGTAAAAGAAATCAATCATAATACTTATAAATGCTTGACGAACCCACAACTAGATTTAGATTATTTAGGAGGCGGGCTACTTGGACCTTGACACAGGGCTAACCCTGCCTGGGATAAATTAATTAGATAAGGTCCTGGTAAGCAGACGAACATACTCAATAAAAGACCCCACCCCACCCCACAAGGGAATTGAACTCATGGCTTCTGCATGCGACGGTGAAGTGCTTAATCGCTACACAACAGACGCTGATTGTCACTCAAGAGCATATTTCTAATTTCTTTAACGCGAGTGAGTGGGTGTGGATGCACGCAATCTATTGGCTAAGCGGTGGCAGAAATGTGATATTAGTTGCAGGAAGTGTTCTTTATATACTATTTGCTAGTCTATTTATTGTAGTTTTCTTATGAGCACAAAAGCAAGATAGCAAAATGACAAGAAAGTGGGGAAGGGGAGTGGGGGGACTGAATGATGCACATGATACATAAGGAACGTTTCCTCATACAATAGTCCTACCTGTTTAGAAATAAGAATCTATTTAATTTTATTCTTTTTCTTTGCCTTTGAAAAATATCTTGTTACGTTAAAAAGAGCAAGGCTTTATTGTAAGTTTGGAGAGGGGGTTGGAGCTTGGACCGGAGGGGTGGGGGTAGAGGTACGTTATCTCTCTTTTTAACAAATCATATTTCATATCTCAGCTTTACGTACTTGTTTTCTGATGAGCAAGAGGATTTCTCGTGTTTCCAGTTCTGTGCACCACCACGGCACTGCAATTTCATGCTGTCACGAACAATGTTTGCACAATTACATTCCGGGATTACGCTCCGTCCATATCAAAAAGAAAAGATCAAAAACACGAAGTAAACACCCATGCTGAGGACATTTCAATGCACGCGTATTAACGGTTAATCCGTCATAATTCTTTAATGCATTTCGTTGCAGCTGCTCTACATACTTTTAAATAGAATATCAGAAAAAGAAAAGAACAGAGGAAATGCGTTGGAGAGAAAGATGATAGAGGAGGGATTATTCAATTCACTAAGGCGTGAATCAGACAGTGCTCAAGTTATAAATTTTATGCAACCTTTTCGAGGTGTTATATCTCTATGATCAAGGAATTTCAGACTTAACAAAAGTGGGAACAGCAAACACTGTTAACAAAAAAATAATCTGTATAAACGTAACAATTTTTTTATCAACTTAAATAGTACAATCGTCTGTTTCGTTCACTGATGTTAACTATGGAATTTTTCATATGAAAAGTTTGAGACGAAAGAAAATGATATTTTCTAAAGTTTGCTCAAAACTTGTTTACAGTGCAATATTCATACAATTTTAAAGTGCACGTCTCGTAATACAAACAAACTGAAGGCACTTCAAATGTGCTGGAACTCAACTTAACGCTGTGTTGTAGGAATGGTTATCGTGTTTTGTATAGGAAAACCTCAAATGACTGCTTAAATGTGGAAGCCGGCTCCGAAACGTAGATTAACATTAATTTTATTTTTTGTAAATTGTCTAATTCAAGAAAAATGGTCTTGTTTTATTACAGTCTCATTAATTGTTGTTTTATTCTATTTTATTTTATATTACGTTTTTATCTATGTATATTT
>NW_004797362.1:1529574-1531244 GCF_000002075.1 Aplysia californica
GGGGGTGGACTGTGTGTTTGTTTTTGATTTGGTTTGGGGGTTCTTTTAGGGGGGGGGTGAAAATTCAAATGCATTAACAGGAATTATAACAAAATCCTTGAATCCGTGCCTTTTTAAGAGAACAAAAACGCCATTCATTTTCCACAGATAATTCTTTTTAAGCTGCTTACTTTTGCTAAGCAATTAATCAACAGAATCTAAACACGTTGAATAGCAAGAAAGTAATCTTTCAATTCTAGAGTTGTCTTCACGAGTTTGACATCTCACTATGCCACGCAATTACCACGAGACAACACGTGTTGGCTTCAGAAATACAACAAAAGTCGAACAAAACTATAGAAGCTTTTTGGAGTACATGTACTTTTACGTAGATTTAACTGCGGGTGGTTCATTTTTAAAGGGGGCGGGGAGAGGGGGCTTCTGGAAGGTTTTACAGGAATGGCGTTTGTTTTGGCGTCATTGTCTGTTGCTACGAAGGCCTGTTACATTTCTCTAAATCTGTCTCGTGTTTAAACGAATTTGTGGAACTCGACGCAGGGGAAAGATAATAATAACAGTATACTAAGAACAAGGTGTAGATACAGACTGCGACTACAATGAAAAGGCATTTTCTGAAATGGGATATAAAAAACAAGAACTGAAGGTTTCTGTATATTATATTATTGTTGTAGTTTGACCCAGTAAAAAAGGGCAGTGGGTTGACCATGGTTTAGTTTGTGTTGCAATACAATTAATTTGCTTGTAATCGAAAAAAAACGCACATTGGATAGCTCTTAACGATTTAGGTGGTGGTATTTCTGGAGGGACAATAATCTTTTCCCTTCAATACTAAAACCGAAGGTCTGGAGTGTATAACTAAAGTTACATTAACAAGCTGAAGGAAAACGGTCATGGCTTTTTACTGGTGGCAAAATGTACCTTTTAGAGTATATTGTCGTACGCTGACAAAACGCCTTTTTATTTCTTTCACATCAGTTTCGAGATAAAGAGGATTTCTCTCAGCGTAATTATTTTAAAATATAGCGTTCTTCCGAAATTTGAATTCTAATATATTCAAAAACCAGTCGCAGTTTTACTTTGATTTTTTGGCACAGAGGCAGGGTAATTGATCAGGCTTTTTACTTAGCTAATACAAAAAATTGACGACAAAAATGAAAAAAAAACGTTTTGCCAGCTAGCAGCAGTTATAGCCTTCTCGAAATCTCTACAGCAGGTCTTTCTAGCGCCAGGCGTCCATCCTCAGTGACACCAGTTTCCGCTTGTTCAGGAATGTGTGACGTCAATCTTTATAATTCTTGGCGTTCTTTGCAACGTTTTCCAGGAAGTTTTCCTTCATAATGTCCTTTTCCAAGCTAATGTGTTCCATCGGGTGACAAAAGTTTTCCATTATCCGTGCCCTGATTGTATGTAGGAACCAGTTTGGGTGGTCACTTGAAACCCTTTGTTTGTCCTAGAAAGGGGACACAGCATTCCCATTCCGACCAATCACTCATGTGTTATGTATGGGAGGAAACATAATAACACACACTCTTGATCTTGTTCTTGTACTTCTTATTGCTCTGATTCGTGTTTTTTGTTGTTGTTGTTGTTGTTCTGGTCCTCATGTATTTGTTCTCGTCCTTCGTCTTCTGATCTTCTTCTTCTTCATGATTTTTATCATAATAATTATT
>NW_004797362.1:1532776-1557514 GCF_000002075.1 Aplysia californica
GTGTGTGTGTGTGTGTGTGTGTGTGTGTTTACGGGATGACGACCGTGTTTGCGTGTATGGCTTTACCCTGCCGGAGCAAATTTCTCTTGGTTGAGATGAATTACTCTTATTTTATCGTATATTATCTTATTGAATTGAATTGTGTGAAACCGCTTGGAAAAGCGTCTGTGATGTGATAGCCAAGGTCTTCACCGCTGCACCAAAAAGATGGTACTCTCATTTTCACGTGGGGAGTGCTTTGATCAAGTAAATTGGTCGTTCTGATTTGATATTATGTTCTACTCAGTCTTCGTTGGCCCTGACAGGCAGGGAAGAAGCAGCCCGACTCGTAGATTATCTGAACTGTGTAGAAGGTCAAACCTTTACCAAGGAAAGTCCTGAACCATTAGAATTTGACAAAAAAGCAGAGATTACATAAGTATCCTTCTCTTCTTTATGTCTCCTCCTTCTCTCTCTCCTTTCTGTCCAAACTAGGAATGACGTCACACGAGCCGGCCCACAGGTCTGACACGCCCTTTTCCCAAGAGTCTTCCCGCTCCTCTGCGAGGGTCAAGCCCAGGTCACTGACCGCACTGACCTCACGGGTCATGCAGATCTTCGGGGCACGAGACTGTCGGTAAGACAACAGGACACACAGGTACTTGACACATCATGTTGACAGATCGAGAGGATCGCACTCCAGCGACTTCGAGCCACACACCGAGAGCTAGGGACCTCCTGAAGATTGGGACAAGACTGAAGACTTGTCTGACAGCTTCGGAGCATTTTTGTTTTGTTTTACACGTGACGCAGAAGGAACCAGAAGGAGACGGGACAATGGAGGACCCAGATAAGATCTCTTTCAACTGCTTAAAAAAAAAAACCCAGCACGCGTTCTAACTTATACTTTCTCCTTATCAGCTGAGATCTTTATCAACACTTCAACTCGCAGTAAATGAAAGCGTGGGGATATAAAAACAAGGATAAAAGTAGACTCGAGTCCTCCACACGGAACTCACTTGACCTACTGCATACATCCGGGGTCTCCATTGTCTTTGAGTCCATGTATACCCGATAGATGAAGTTAACTTGTTCTTAACTGGGGAGCTCAAAGTGACTTTCACTGTAACAAAGTGGGGACTTTGGTAAAACTCAATTTGAGAATCGAAGAATCAAAAGAATGAATGTCAGATGACGTAAAGTCCAAAAAAATGTTATGAGACAAATGGCCAATCTTATCAAGCAGCCCAAAATTGTTCAGGTAAAAAACAACAACAAAAAAGCGCAAAAGATAAATAACCCCCAAAATGAGATAAGAGAAAAAGAAATTCCAACAAATGTGAGGCAGACGTAGTTACGTTTTACTCGAGGCTTGGTATAATACACTTACCGTTTCAATATGTCACTAAGTTTACAACTTCAGTTTGAAAAGGTTTATTTCTGAATTGTTTACTTTACACCCAAGTGTCAGGAAGAAGATATTTGATCAACCCAGATAAAGGATCGAGCCAAAAAAAATCACGGGCAATAAATTATAACTTGTATTTAGGGCTCTTAATCTTGAGATCAACTGGGGTGAACTCAGAGCAAAGATTTCACCTTGACCTTATTGCTTGTTTTATAAATTTCTTTTTTACATTTTATTCTATAATTATATCCAGCATGGGTTTGGAGTGAAGTTTAACCAATAAAGTACGACGTGTAATGCTCACGAGATTGTTTGGCGTATGGAGTCCATTAATCTTAGTAGGTAGTGGCAATCCTAGAGCTAAAATGACACCCCTTGACGTGACATACATCACCCGCCTTAGATTCTAAGCTTGTGAGATTAAGTGATGAAGCAAGTTATGCCCCTTGCTTCTTCCTTAAACTTGTTACGTCATTTTGTCCCCAGAAAATTTTGGCGCCTTCCTTTCCTTAAGTTTTTTTGTTTGTTTGCTTTGTTTTGTTTTGTTTATTTTATCGTCTACCTGTGTGAGGCAGGAAGTTTGTTCAGTTTGTTAATTGTTATTGCTGTGTGACACTTTGTGTGTTAATGTTTATTTTACTGTCTTTTCATTCAGCTATCTAAAGCTGACCTATTTTAAATATGGCCACTTTAGATGTACATACGGAAGAGCGATATATTCCTACTAGAAGCTTTCGCTGATATGAATAAAGATTAGAAGCATGTTTGTGTTTGCTCTGTTTTAGGTTCTCTGTAAAGAGTACAATTGCGTTTACTAATGCACGCCATTGTTTATGTGTGATAAATGCCCGAGAAATTACCTTGGTAACTGAAGAGAGCAGGATTTATAGAAGCGACCAAAAATGTGGGGTGCAGAGAGTTTTGGCCCTTTGACATGCATATTATTATGTCAAGTGGAGGACATTCTCTTGTCTTTTGACGTTTGGAGTTGGCTTGAATGAGCGTTGCATGCTGGATTAATAATGGTAACAGAAGAAAGCGGGGATTGGGAAGTTACTATGAATTAAACTTTTGGTTTTCCAGTTCCTTTTGAGTCAATCATTACGCTCTGATTTTAAGTAATCAAAAAGATAGAAAGCAGAAAGGAAAGACGGAAAGAAAGAAAGAAAAATGAACTTTAAGACCCATACAAACTTCTTAAAATAAGTGTAAAGCTTTTTTGTTCCTGCAGGACCCTCACGGTAACTCACCAATGACCCCACGGAGATTAGAGACCCTGATTGTATGCACATGGTTAAGTAATATCCAAATAATGGACGACACTTTACTTTCTCTCTCTCTCTCTCTCTCTCTCTCTCTCTCTCTCTCTCTCTCTCTCTCTCTCTCTCTCTCTCTCTCTCTCTCTCTCTCTCTCTCTCTCTCTCTCTCTCTCTCTCTCTCTCTCTCTCTCTCTCTCTCTCTCTCCACAGACAAGCTGTTAAGTTTCTAAAAACTGATCGTTACCATTGAAGACGAGCTCTTGTAAACGGAACCGGAACTTTTTTACTTACAGACAGACCTACTCTAACGGCCGCTTATCAAAGAAAATCACCTTTTCAAACAACCTCTTTCCACTTCCCTTCTATGTTTTTCATATAATATAATGCCACTTACCAAAACGTTCACTTTCCAAAAACAAAACAAACGACATTTCGCCTCTACAATGGGTGGTCGTCTTGGACAATTTTGACTGCGTTTATTTTTCCAGTTTCCAGTTCATGGGGCAAGTAAGTTCCATATAAATCCTAACCACACAGTAGGTTATTTTACAGTTATGGTATATCCCAAAGTAAGCATTTTTATAGTTGATGAGGCTTTTAGAGTATAAAAGAAGGAGTAATTTGCCAAGGACACGGAGATGTCGGTCTCACTGGAGGGGGCGATAAAACAAGAGTCAGCACATAAATTATGTTCAACTCATGCCTCCACCCTTAGTAAATTGACCCCCGTCTCTCTCTCTCTCTCTCTCTCTCTCTCTCTCTCTCTCTCTCTCTCTCTCTCTCTCTCTCTCTCTCTCTCTCTCTCTCTCATTTGGTAGCGCATAATAATAAAACTATCCGCAAACCAAACAAAAATGAGACTCTCAAAACGTGAGTGGAAAGACAAGACTGAGGATCGACGGTTCCATGGACATGGATGATAGTATTCACTTGCGCGTACTCGCTTATTCCTTCAGTCTACGCTCTATATTTAAAGCACTGGCCCGAACGGCATCCCAAATACCCCCCCCCCCCCCCAAGTCTTTCTAAAGCACAATATCCCCCTCCACATTCCCCTATTTCTAAATTCATTTCTTCATTTTAATTAAATATATATATACATATAATTTATTTATTCAGTCAGTTGCACGGTCCTTTCAGAAATGGGTGTTAAACTCGGAGGTTCAGCTTCTGAAATAACCTCATAGTGTTGATAGGGGCGTTAAATCTATACAATTTCACATCTTTCACCAGTGAGTAGTAACACCTTTCAAAACATTGAGAGCCACTTTTTTTTTCTTCACCCTCGTGTCGAAAAGTTTACCCAATCCTCTGTGGCCATCGCTCCAGAACATGCGACAATTTTGGTACGCCAAGCACATCTCTGAGCCCCTCATAATAAAACAGAAGAGGAGTAATTTATGCGAGCAGGGACTAGGGCCTAAGCTCGAGCATCCACGAGCACCGAGGGTCGAGTTCTTGACCTTTGGCAGGTCATGGGGTTTCAGAAAAGGCTCAAGTCACGTGGGAGTGGTTAAACCTTGAATGTACTCAGAGGTGTTGGACACTTGTTTTTGTCTGTTTTTTTTTTCGTGGAGTGAAGAGAAGCATGAACATGGTAGCAATCAGTTTGTGCATGGACAAAGCGAAGAAAAGAAGTATAACCTACCAGTTACATACTCCAGTCACCAGCAAACACATGTGTTACATACTCTTTTTTAAATCTCAATGTGCTGTTTTAATAGGCATAAAATGCACTAACCTTCTGCGCTTGCCAGCAAGGCAAATTAGAATAGAGGATAAGGAAATAAGAGACTCTTTACAGCAATGTAAATAAACTCTTACCTTTTACGTTGAAGCGTAGCTGATTATGTAGATTAGTTTACACTGTCAGGGTAGTGCACCTCCTACTTTCAGTGTTGCGGATATGTCGCGTCTTTTTTTCCTCTCCGTCCTATGGCTGATCTAAAATACATTGAAATCCGTGTGCTTTTAGTAAAAGATTTGACGTAGAACAATGCTAATTTCATCCGCTATCGTTGCAAAAATGCTACCTTCAAAACCACACAATTTATATAATTCAGGAGGCAGGCTGTTTGACCTAGCCTGTCAGGGCCAACTGGGTCTGAGACGGATACACTGCTTCAACAGGCAGACAGAGGTACACGATTTTTTTAAAAAAACAACTCCCTTCACGGGAATCAAACTCAAGTCTTCTGCCCGCGAAGGCGAAACATTTACCCATTGCACTGCAGACGCCAGTGAAAAAGGCTCAATGGGAAAAACGGGACAGAAATTTTTAGAAAGAAAAAGAAACTAGCCAAAAAAAAAGAAAAGTAAATACCACTAGTCTTATACTTTGAGCATAGACGCTCGCGTGCTATTCCGCCAACCAGGGAAGAGGTCATTACTTAATGCAAGAATACGAAGTCCTGTGAAGGAAATTACACGCCAACCGAACCTAAATAAACATTGAGTCCTAAAGAGCAAATACTGATCATATCATTCAACACCTTCATGAGGATGTTTTTGACTATGGTGCGCAGAAACAGGTCTCGCATCGTGGTAAAATCAGGCTCTCGTCAAAATGATGAAATAGAAGAAATTAGCGTTTCTCCGGCCATTGGGCAATTTTTATCTTGTGGGGTTTTTTTTCTTTTCTTCCGGAGGAGGGGGGCAACCCTATTACGTCCATTTAAAACTACACTTCTGTGTGGATTTTACTGAAAAGTGTTGATCAAATGCAAACACAAAAATATACATTTGCAGTCTCTCAAAAACCCTCAGGCTTTGGAAGTCACGAAACGTAGTGGCCTTTTTCTTGCTAAGTTTTCCTTTGACACCAAGCGTCCTCTACCTCTTTCGGTCACAAATAAATATATCTTCTTCTATTACAGATAGATTTGCATTATTTTCTTGAAAGGCATGGCAAATGTTCATACTTGTAGTTGACACTAAGAACTTCAAATGTCCCTAAATTGACGAAAGCCTGATTCTGCAGCGTAGCGACGCATAGGTGGTGCTGAATGTTTTGAACGGTACTGGATCACATAGGTACGACAAAGGTTTCACAGGCATTTTCAAAATTGGGAATACAGTTATGAGGGAGAATCTCATCTTCCCCATCAAATGTTTTACAGACGTGAAGCAGCACTGTTACAACTACTAGAAAATGCTAAAGTTTATGTTCTTGCTAAAAAGGTCGGCTCCACGTTTATACCTTATCTATCGGTCCATAGAGATAAGTTACGGATTTTCTAGTTTGACATCCTAAGAACACGGTGAATATGTTGTTTCAATGCAGCACGACCTCTAAACGGTTCTCGTTTGGAACCGTAGGTTAACACCGGTGTTTTGCAATACTCGACCTGAATCTCAATATTTACTTAAAACGCAAAACAAACCCAATTGCTTCTTTCGAAATCACTTGAAGGGATCGAGTGGAAAACAGGCTAAGCCACATAAATTATATCACAACTTAACGTTTTCACTTTGTTCATGATGGACTTGGCTTGTTCTTATCTTGATTACCGTTGGTGAAAATGCAGTGTGTAAATGGATTAGTTAATCTTTCGCTAATTTGTTAATTTAGTCTGTATATTCTACAGCTATACTTCAGTAAGTTAAGGGCCTATACCCCGATTTTTTAAAGATGGATCTATCCTGTTCCTCACCTGATCTTTTCACCTCGAATCGCCCCTGTTGACACGTGTGTGCACTCAAGTAACACTGAAAGGTCACAATCTAGGCAAACCCAATATTACTAAGTACTCAACCATCATTAATTTTTTGTCCTGTTGGATTGTAACAATTACTTGGTAACACTTGAGGCAGTTTACATAATTTGTTTTAGTTGCGTCATCCCTGGAATGACAACACGCAAAGTGAACTGGAGATAGACAGTTGAGAAGGCCCGCACCATCACGGAGTAGATTAGCAACGCTTTGGTACAAGGTTCAAGAATATGGTCTATCTCTTCTTCTTTTCCAACCTTGGTTGGTTTTGAGACATAGGTTTATTTACCCTGTACCGTGCACAAACTCTGGTAGCGTTGAGCTTTGGGATAGAGTACGTGTCTGTAGAATGTGCAGGTCTGCAAGTATTTGATACCCGTCTAGACCCGGATTTCCCCAGAGCGATGGTGTAGTCGGTTAAGCACTAGGCCAACACATTGGAAACCGAGATTTGAGCCCAAAGGTGGTTTGAATTGTTTTCTAGTCAGAACAGAATGTATATTTTTTAATTTTCTTTTATTTTGTAGTAGCAGGCCGATATTATAACAAATCTGTCAATTGCCCTGCCTTGGAACTTATTTTTTTTTACTTATATGCTTTGTGTTATATAGGCTAGATACGAAACATTAACCATGAGCAATAATAGTGTTCTATTAAAACTCTATTTCTTCACAAACGACAACGTCAAGACACTTGGAATTCTCTCATTCTTTCGAAACAAGTACTTAGGTTTGTTGTGTGATGCGTATTCGTATAATTCGTATTGCATGCGTTTACCCCAATCGTAATTGACTGGCACGTAAGGGAGGGGGGGGGTTGGAGAGCACTTATAGATCTGAAGGATGGACTAATTAAGACCTTGATCCAAATGAGTCTAACTGAAAATAGACGGCTACCGAAACACGTTATAGTTTGGTTAGTGCTTTAGTGATCAACACCATATTCATCCCAACACTCACTTATCAATGCCAAACATGGACCACGAACAAGACATTAGAGCAAAAGATTACGACATGTGAAATGCGATGTCTTAGAAAATCAGTAAACAAGACCAGGCGAGACAAAATTAGAAACCCAATAATCCGAGAAATGTGGGCACAAATGATGTCATATATCACATACAACACCAAAGAATCAAATAGTTCGGACATCTCCTACGGATACCAACACACCATCCAGCACAACGTGCCTACGTCAAAAAATTCGATGGCAACATGGCTAGAGGGCGACCGAGAAAAACCTGGATAGATGGAGTCAGGGTGACATTAACCACCGACGGCATCCCCCTGACCCCAGCTCTCCGGCTGGCGATAGAGAGACGTCTCTTCCTTCCCGCGACACCCAAAAGGGTATAAGCGGCGGATTAATGTAAAAGTAAAAGTAAGTATCTTTTTAACTTCACAGAAAGTAGAATCATACTTTGCTTGAAAAGCAGCCACTTATCGTTTTTTAAAGGAACTCTTAACATGTTTTATTCTGACTAGATTGGTTTCCGCTTGGGATAGAAATTAATTTTGAATTTTGCCCGGACGGGCCTATTCTTTTATGTTTAGATCGACCAAAGGATCTTTAGCGTGCGAAACTTACCTGGGACCCTGGAAATATTTCATCTGTATCTGAGAAGACTAGGTACTTCATCCTATCTTCCCTAAGATCAGGGAGTGTAGACAAATGTGTGAAAATACCCAGCTCTGGCGGAAATCGAACTCCGGACCTGTTGATTTTCCTAACACTCCTCCCCCCCCCCCTCTTTACACACACACATACACCATCATAGGTGATGCTTTCCAATAAATTGAAATTTTATTTCTTACAGAATTTACTTTTCAGAAATCATTTCCTATTAACCATACAGTTGAATAATAACAATTACATTCAATTTGACAATGAAACTCTTTGCATATATGGGTCATATTGCTTCGAATCTGCACGACTTAACAGAAATCCGAACCGAATGACAGTCGCCATTCTTCAAATAGCGCCAAAAAAGATAAGTGTACACTGCACTAAACATTTTACAGCTTGTCGTAAACATGTCGTGTTCAGTTGGCCCCTCTGTTTTATCCCCCTTTTTGTGTTTTTTGTCTTGTTTTGTTTTGTTTTGTTTCTTAGCTGGCTTGACTTGCTAATGGTGAGAAGATATCTAAAAGTATACACGCCGTAGCCTAAGAGTTTGATTCTCCCACTTTATTGGGGAATACGAGGTGTAATTTCGCCAGCGTTATTTCATAATCACCTTAATCAGTTTCTTACGGTTTTTAACGAAAGCCGTTATGTGAATAAAAATATCAGGGGGGGGGGCATTTTACAAAACACCTTTGATTTGTTTCGTTATTTTGTGTTTTGTGTTTTTTTTTAATTTGAAAAATCACTAGAGTATAGGGCATTTTTTAGAGCAAAATCAAAGCTTTGGACATTGCAACACCTTGTAAGTAGACATTTTTTTAACAGTGGTCGTACCTTTTTTTATTTTGGTAAGCGTTTTGCGGCGCTCGCAAATGCATACGGTTATATGAACCCTCGGTAGACATAAAGCATTTTCATAGCAAAAAAGATGTGAAGATTCTTGATCTACAATGAGGTTTGCTTTGGCTCGTGGCACATTCTAGTTTGTCGTGATTGATGAACTCTGCCCAATGATTGGCGTTGACAAACATTGGTTGCACTGCCTTCTATTACACGGAAGCATAGACAAAGAACGCGTTCTCTGTAAAGAAAAGACACACTTTAGAATTAGGTCCACGTAATTAAGACTGTATATAAAGTGTTCTCTTTTCTTGTCAAGATACATAAAATTGATTGCTGGGAAAAGGTGAAAATGGGGGGGAGAGAGAGAGAGAGAGAGAGAGAGAGAGAGAGAGAGAGAGAGAGAGAGAGAGGGGGGGGGGGGGGGGGGAGAGAAACACTTTTCATCTGATAGAACGTGTTAGTGCAGAAAGGTATTCAAGAACCATGCCACTAGATCTAGACATCTTGACAATGATTGTGTCGAGCAACAGTCGTTTGGCGCACGCCCCAGGCCCGGAGTGACCTGATTACCCCCCCTTCTTAGCCAAGGCGTACGGCTATCCGCCAGCCGGTTGGACCGGTGAGGGGAGAGAGGATGTCATTTCAAGTTCTCCAATCTCTGTTTTAATGGGCCACGTAATGAACAAATCCTTTGGTTTACGATCAAGTATCTTTACCTGCCTAAGTTTCTGTACATACTTGTTGTCTGTCTACATTTGGGGTTTTTTTTAAAACATTTCTTTCTTTAATTTGTAATTCTTTCGCTCTATATTTTTATGGTCTCATTCTTGTCTTTTTATTATTCCAAACTGGGCGTTCTAAGTCTCATGATAAAGTGAGCGTGTGGCTGTCTCTTAATGACCCCGTTTTGTGTGCATGCCCTTGTTTTGGGGCTGAAACAACGCTTCCGGCACGTTGTAATATGAGTTTTATGGTAACACTTGTCTACGCGCGCTTTATGAGAGTTGCTGTAATCTCGTGTTGTGCTGGCCTTTGCAGTCAGGCCTTCTTACTGCCAAACAGAACCATTATTGGCCTATTGGTGATTTTTTAGCGTGCATGGGAGGGGAGAAGCAAGGGAGTGGGGTGGTCCACGAGAGTAACAAACATTGTTATCTATCTATATCAGATTTATCGGTCTATGCATCTCTTTGACTATATATCTATCTATGTATCTGTCTATGTATTCTATCTAAGTATCTTTTTATCTAATTCTATATAGTGCAAAGCGCATAGAGCTTTGCTGTCGAGCGAGATATGCAATGCATTTTATGATAATAATAATAACGATAATAATAACGATAATAATAATAATAATAATAATAATAATAATAATAATAATAATAATAATAATAATAATAATAATAATAATAATAATAATAATAATAATAATGAAAATAATTCATTAGACTATTTATTATTTTTAATATTATCATTATTATTATTATTATTATTATTATTATTATTATTATTATTATCATTATTATTATTATTAGTAGTAGTAGTAGTAGTAGTAGTAGTAGTAGTAGTAGTAGTAGTAGTAGTAGTATCTTTATTATTATTATTATTATTATTATTATTATTATTATTATTATTATTATTATTATTATACATCTCTTTTTACTTGTTAATCTATCTCTATCTTTCCATCTGTTTATCAGCTTTTTCACTTATTCATCCAGCAACTCAGTTATGTATTTAACTAGTTATCCAGTTCACCTAATACAATTGAGCTAACTTTTGCGTTGAGTCTCTCTCTAAGGACATTTTGCAGTTAGTCTCACAATTTTATATTTTCCAGTCTTTCAAACACGAAAAACTAGGAAATTGAAGAACATAGTCATTGGAGAATATTGTAACAACAGGCAAGTTTGATTGGTAGAGAGGCAGAGGCGGACCGAGGGAAAAGATACTGGACATGTTTACAACATGGCTGGGAACAGCAAGAACGACAGACACCGTCCCTGCAACTGAAGACGGAGTGAATTGGAGGTCCATGATGACCCATGCCAGTCGGCAAAGCACCGGATGATGACGAGTCATTGTTTTAGGAAATTGCAAAGCCACATATCCACCCCCCCCCCTCCTCTTTTCCCCAATGCTTTTTGCCTATCGTCATACTGTCTTAGAGACTTTCAGAATGTATTCCAACATACATAGTTGATGTCCTGGTGTGCTACAAGCAGGGTACAATCCACTACGTAGTAAAGCCAAACAAACAACAAATAGATGACAAATTTCAAGCGATATAAATAGTATTGTTTGTGATGTTGCCCACTATCTTCTTTAGCCCAGCTTTCAAGCTTTCAGGGTAATCTCTCAGCACTGGGCATGTGGATTGTTTAATTCTAATTGCAATTTCACAAAGTGACTAGTTCCTGCTGGCATCGTTCAAATTATTTCCTTGACATGCTTGACAACTATTGTTCGGTGATTACGTCGATAGAACAAAATTAATTCACCAGTGAGTAAAAAGCAAAGCTCGTCGACTTTTTTTTAAGTTCTCATTTTCAAATAAATTTATACGATCCTCCTCCTCCCCTATTTTGTGAGCAAACTTATTTATGGGAGAAACAAAGCAAAAGCATTTAGTTACATGTAACCTGTAAGTATACTGGTGTCATTAATTTAGAGACTCTGAATTGGGTTGGTGCTTTATACGTCTAACCACTCAAAGTCTTCAGTCATTACTTTCTCTCTCTTTATTTTCTTTGCTGCCAAGCTGAATCCACTTTGAGCAGTGTAATATAAATCCTAGCGGGAATCCCCTTTTGCACTTAGACCAATAATAATAATCCTTTAAAAAACACATAGACTCTAGTTATTCCTCTTCGTTTTCCTGAGCTTATAAAAAAGTTGTGTTTCTTGTTTGTAATGGGGTCAGAAATTTGTTGCAAGTAGGCTTACCTTTACTAGAGGAACAATTTCACACATGGGTGGGCAAAAAAGCGTGTGGAATTCTGTGTATTGGCAGTTACATTTCTCCCTCGTCAAAGCTTATGCAAATTTCAAACATTTTAAAATAACGCTATACAAGCATGCAATGTAAACACACGGGCAAACAGAAACATCAGGGGGAGGGAATGCTGAGGATCTGACGAGCGATTTAAAATACGCTATAAGAATTGTGGAGTTTACTCTTTCAGAATAGATTCTTTTCGACGCCGGGCGTTGAACTTGGCATAGAAAAAAAAAGCACTTTGAATATTATTATGGGTTGTTTAAAAAGAAATGAAACAAAAGAAATTGGGTAAGGAAAGCAAGTTTGCAGAACAAATAGTGCGCAGTGTCATAGCTGTGAAAATGTGTTGCAAAGGTCGCTGGTCGTTTTTCTGTCTTGACATGTATAAGTGGTCAGAAACTAGGGTTACACGATTTTTTTCAGAGTATGAGAAAGAATTATTAATGGAGACTACTACACTTTAATGCCCAGGCAACCGACTGAACATGATCTGAAAGCCTGTCTTTGTCGACGAATATTGAAACCATAAAAAAAAACAAAAATAAATAAATGAAAAGGTTTAATCGTGCGAAGGATGCTTAGATCTACATATTGCAAGCCGAATAAAAAGTTATGTTACTTGTGTGTTTGCTTTGTTATTTGAGTGGAGGGGGGGATTAGGGTGGGGGCTTAAAGAAATCCAGCATTAAAATTTATTTTATTTTATTCAAATAGGTCACCTTGAAGATGGAGAATACATTTTTTTGGGGTGATTTGTTTTTCTTTTTTTTTTTACCAGGACAGCATACTGCATACTGAGAAGAATTATTCCCAGAAAGACGAAAACATTTCAGAGTCTGCAATGACTCTGACCAAGAGCCTCCCCGAGTTCAAGCTAAAATTGTTATATCATCTACTTCTTCTTCTTAGCTTTTCAAGTAGTTAGGCGTTGCGTCTCGGACCTTTCTGCCATAAACCACCTACTCTCTTGCTACTCTGTCTGCCTCAGTTGTTTCGGTTTAAATCCATGTCTCTGTGTCCTGTTCCCATTTTCTATTAAGCCCCCCCCCCAAACCCCCCTCCCTTGTCCTCTCTCGTCTTTGACGTTTGCACAATGGAATTAAGTAATAAAGCAGGTGCGCTATAACGGAAACCATAGTGCCGCACAGATATTATTATATTATTATTATTATTATTATTATTATAATTATTATTATTATTATTATTATTATTATTATTATTATTATTATTATTATTATTACTATTATTATTATTATTATTATTATTATTATCATCATCATTATCATTACCAGTATTATTATTATTATCATTATTATTATTTTGTCCCCCTGTGGAAAATTGCAGACTCAGTAGGGCTCTTGAAACCCACACAACTAATATTGGACGATTCTGTGGATGTCACAGCTATGACTAATAAGTACACCTAAAACGTGGAACTTATCCGGCAAGCTGAGCTTATTGGCTAATTTGGATACGTGCTAAGTCGATTTTTAGCTGGAGTGAAGTCAACTTTACACAATAGTACCATAAGAAACAACCTCTGTTTTGTATCAATTCTAAACACAGATTCCAAAATGAACAAGGGGTGTTCGAGTACTCGAGTTCGCTCAAACCCTTGTGTAAGCACTCGTTCAAGAGTAGCTTCTAAATACTCGAGTACTCTCTTGTTTGTTTGTTTTGGTTAGTGTTTTACGGCGCTCGCAACTGCATAAGGTCATATGAGCGTGCGGGACACACCTAATACTTTTAGTTGGTAGGAAATTTTGAATTTTGCCCTGGTGGCGGCCGAGGCCTACTCTTATCGATTTTAGACCACCAAGAGATCTTTAACGTGCGCAACTTGCACTCGGGCCCTCCGAGATTTTCGCCCTTGTCCGAGAAGGCTAGATGTAGATCTTTCCTACCAGAAGATCAGGGGTGTGGCAGAAAGACAGCTGTAAGAAGGAGTCAAGGAGTAGCAGTAGAAAGTCTGCAGAAAGAGTCAGGAGCCCAGAGGAGAGGGCAAAGGGGGTGAGGGGGTGGGGGGAAGAAAGAGGAGACGAAAGCAGACGACAGAATGTTGCTAGAGAGCAGGAATGGGAGTGAAAGGAGACAATTTTAGAGAAGAAAAATTTTCGGTCGCTACCCGGATTCGAACCCGGGACATTTGAATACGAGGCTTAACCTCTAGGTCACGAGAGCGCCCGAGTACTCTCTTGTGTCCAAAAACCTTTGATTTTGCGGGTAATTACTTAAGATTTACTTTTTCTATCAAGTGAGGGGTTTTAGCTGGAATAAAGATTTTGCAATATTCATTGCTTTTGTTTCTTGCTGCATTGTATTATTTTTTCATTTTATTTTTGAGCACTATTCAAATCATTTAAGTAAAGGGTTTTTTTAGTTTGTTGCACTTAACTTTATTTTTGTATTTCTTTTGCTACGTTTGTATTATTGTTTCTATTAATAACCTATTGTAATTACGCTTCAACATCAGCAAAGGACACGCTGAGTCTGTGGTCAGGATTCGAATACTCGTATCTCCAGCAATCGAGTGCTCACTCGAGTATTTCATTATTACTCGAAGCAGGACTCGAGTCTTAAATACTGGACTTGCACTCCCCTCACGTTAGCTGCATACGTCCTTATCATCACAATGGAAGCTTACAGATCAAAGTTCCGCCAGTTTTTAGGCCTAGATTCTGCAGTCATGCAGTTTTTACTATGATTAGTGTCTTAAAAGCCATGACGAAATAGATATAATTGCACAAAGAAATCAAGCCCATAGAGAAACATATATCGCCTTCAGAAAAAAAGCGAAACATTTTAAGATATTAGAAGCTAGTGAAAAAGGCGGGGAGATTTTTTCCTCGAGGGGCAGAAAGGTGGTGTAGGGGGTGGGGTGGATGGGAGGGTTAAAAGGCGTAATAATTGTTTTGTTTTCCTTTTCTTTTGATTTTGGTTTGTTTGTTTTTGTTTTTCTCTCTCTTTCTAGTTTACTTTTTTAAATCTGATTTTGAGATATTATTTTCTCCCTCTATGTTTTTCCGTTTGAAAAAGAAAGATTAGTATGTCATTGATGGGAAGAGTTTGCGGGGGGGGGGGGGGGATATGGAGACACTGATTATTTCAACGCGTTCATTATTTCCACTGCCATGATGCTGTTGTTATAACTTGATAGATAGATAGATAGATAGATAGATAGATAGATAGATAGATAGATAGATAGATAGATAGATAGATAGATAGATAGATAGATAGATAGATAGATAGATAGATAGATAGATAGATAGGTAGGTAGGAAGGTAGGTAGGTAGGTAGGTAGGTAGGTAGGTAGGTAGGCGGGCGGGCAGGCAGGCAGGCAGGTAGGTAGGTAGGTAGGTAGGTAGGTAGGTAGGTAGGTAGGTAGGTAGGTAGGTAGGTAGGTAGGTAGGTAGGTAGGTAGGTAGGTAGGTAGGTAAGTGGGTAGAGACATAGACTTATAGCTATACATAAATTCATATATTATATCTTTATACGTACCCACGTGCCTAATACCTAGGTGCCTACCTACCTATGTACTTACCTACGTACCTATCTATCTACTTACCAGCCTACAAAATAATATATCATACCTATCTACCTGCCTATCTCCTTATTAACCTACCTATTTACCTATCTACAGCTAATAAAATTAGTATGTATACTAGACGAAAAAAGTATGAGTGATGTGGAAAAGAATAGAACCAGCCCAACATGCTATCAACTTGAAAGCATAAAAAAAAGGGAAACTTTACCTCAGATCACACCAACCTGTTACGAACAAAGTCCGACTCTACGAGCTGTTATAATTGCAAAAATCAGCATTATCAAAAAGTAAATACGGAAACAACAACAAAATTTTTTTTTTTTTCAATAAAAAAAATACCTCCCTCGCCCCCCCCCCCCCCCCCCCCAAAAAAAAAAGGCCCAAAAAATCCAAGCGACAGAATAATGAGCCAAGTTTTACAGGACATGCCAAGCGCGTGTCTGTTGAACGAAAGGCTATAAGTACAGAGCTTCTTTTCACAAAGTCTGTCGTCATTTTTTAAAATACAATATAATGCAGTTTTTATAATTCCACAGGAGAGCCTAATAAGTGAACGTTGTTACCAGTAAAAACAATATTTGCTTTGAAAAAAAAAAGGAATTTATTATCGAAGTTGTATTCTTAAAAACATTGACTTGGGATGTTTGCAAAAAGTTTGATTTCTTGGTAACAATGTTCATTTCTTTTGGTTTTGGCTCTCCTGTAAAATTGGAAAATCTGCACACCCCGTATTTCTTCAATGACGACAGAAGTGCTGAGTAGACATTGTTTTGCACTTGATTTTATCAACTTCTTTGTCTTCTTTGTCTTGTTACAATGTTGTTTTCGTATTGTATGTAAATGAACCAGAAGCCTTAGGTCATGAAAGTGATTGGGCTTCGGTTTTCATTTGTTCCTTTTCCAGGTTTTGTTTGACTTAATTAAGATTTGCCGGTGTGACCTCGCCGAGAATATACCCTCTAAACAACAAATATGCAGAATCTTAGAGTTATTCAAAATTCCATCGACACAAGATTAGACGTGAACTAAGGTTACCAAAAGCTTTGTTGTGTGCCTAACCAACAGGATTAACGGCTTGAACTGAGATCTAAAAGGACGAGTTTGATTCAGTTTCTATAAAATGGCTATAGTCTAAGGGCTATCACTGTAGCAGCACATTTTTATGGTTACCCGGTAATCCATCTGTTTGCTTTCTTCTGCACAGAGCTAGCGGGTATTCCCAACCGACGCAAGCTCGTAGTGTCAATTTCACCGGCTTTGACTCCAGATAAGCGACCGTTAACGCACACTTTGATGGAGCACCAAGGAAAAGTAACTCTTGCTTCTTCGCACCGGAAGTTCGGGAGAGTACACCCTGGATTTAGCTCCCTTGCGCACAAATTATCTCCCCAGCGACATGTTTTGATATCCAGTTGGAAGTGCCATTTCGTCAGACTTTCGCCTGATACGAGGGTTCTCTGTAGTTAGTTCCTACCGAGGTCGAAACAGCCTCACAGCTATGAGCACCGCCTTGTGTCAACAGTTTGTAAACAGCAGGTAAACAATTCAGGCCCTCGAGGCGAGACTACAGGCAGTCGGTGTTAAGGACCGCAAAGAGGAGATACCCAAAGACACACAAAGACACACTTATATGTAGTATGCGTACTTTGCTACATAACATATTATATACATACAAGAATAGATATACCCGCACAGAAGGTTACAAAAACACTTTCATTCTCTCTTTCTATCTATCTATCTATCTATCTATCTATCTATCTATCTATCTATCTATCTATCTATCTATCTATCTATCTATCTATCTATCTATCTATCTATCTATCTATTTATCTATCTATCTATCTATTTTGTCTCACCCCCCCCCTCTCTCTCTCTCTCTCTCTCTCTCTCTCTCTCTCTCTCTCTCGCTATCTCTCTGTTTCTCCCCCTCCCTCCCCCAAACCGCCTCAAGTACATACGTATACGCAGACAAAGCCGTCTTTATTGGTATGGGTTCTCATTTTAGTTTGGTTTGAATTTTTATGTTTGTTTGTTTTTCCTGGGAATTTATAAAAACCAAACTTAAGTTGGCAAGGAGAAAATTACAGTAGTCAAGTCTGGACAAAATTGCCTCGATGAAAATCTGGAAAGGATTTCCATCGAAAGATGATAAATCTGACCTATTCTCTTTCACCGACCTTTTTTTTTACCGCCACCATCATAAAAGGATAAAAATAATATTTAAAAAAACAGAGATACTAGATTATCCAAAAATGAAAATATTCAAACTCGTCGTATTATGCACTTTGTTCCTTATTGTCAGTTAGAAGAACTGGTTTTGACAATAATTTTGAATGCTTGCTCTTGACTGCCATGGATATAGCATTATGATTCGAAATGCTTGGTAGCTTATTTGGCTTGGAGCTTCACTTAAAAGAGAGGTTTGAAAAGGCCCAGATCAAAAGCTTTAAAGTGCGAGACCGTTGCACTCCAAAGTAAACGTATAATCAATTTGGGAAGTGCGTCACCGACCACCTTGAACTGATCAGGGAATTTCTTTGTCCACGAGTGCAGCAAGGTTTTCAGACTCTATGTTGTTTTACAACTTTTCTGCAACTGCAGCTCAAAGACTTTATAGAAAACCCGTGTCCCGATTCTCCACTTCTCCACTTCATGTGCATTTAGAGCATGATAGACCATTCACTAGGAGAGTAGAAGATGATGATGAAGAAGAAGAAGAAGAAGAAGAAGAAGAAGAAGAAGAAGAAGAAAGAAAGAAAGAAAGAAACGTCAGCAGTCATGACACGTGAAAACGAGCACCACCGCTCTCTCTCAAATAACGCAGTGCTTTTCTTTCCTCTCAACTGTACAATCTTTGCCGTTCAAATTAATCCAATGAAAAAGAAAAAGAGTCGGCAAAGAGAAGCGTCTTGGCGATGAGAGTGGGAGGGAAAAGGCCGAGGGGGGGGGGGGTCTATCAAGATGTGTTTGAGCTTTGGGGATTGTCTTGGGCCTCTTGGTTTGCCCGTCGGTTCGTCTAAAGGGGTTAGCGGACTCCGGGTAATAGATAAGTCAACAAAGCCGAGAGAAGACCGAGCATCGAGACACAGGAGCATGCTCTCCAAGTTACAGCCCGGAGCATGGCTTCTCCACAGGACAATGGAATGTCTACACGTTCGAGTATCGTGGACACCAGAGCAAATTCGAGCGACCTTCTTCCTTTTATGTGATACAGATTGGGCGTGAATGAAAACTGCAGTTTTTTATCTACTTTTTGGCCGTTTAGGCAGTATGCGGTATAAAGAAATACCTCGCTTCAAAATTGATAAAAATGATACAATGTGCGTGAATAAAAATTGCAGGTCCACCCCCCTCCTCCCCACTCACCTTTCGCTATTGAGGTAGTTTGCAGTTTGAATTAAAAAAAAATCTCAAGCTATAAGGGATAAAACGATACAAAAATTTCAATGTGAAATCACGAAATGCGTCATATTTGATTCCATGAAAGAGATTCTTGAACACTTGGTTAAACGTACGCTTTCAGTAACAAAACATGTATCATTCATAGAGGCTCAAGTGTCTTTTTAAAACCGAAACGAAGCATGCTGAGAAACCCTTTTTACTTCAGGAGGTGTTACGAGAGTATCGTTATACACAAAAAACGTGTCAGGACGGAGAAAGATCATACAAAGGTGCAAATCCATCTAGGGGTTTGGGCTTCTGATAGAATAAGGGAGTTGCAGGTAAACACGAACGTCTAGAACCGTGACAGATTGACAGTCTCTGGTGTTCTCTCGTCGACAGGTCAGTGGGTCAGTCATAGAGAGGAGGACATCACGTAGTCCATCCAGATACAATAAATAGGTCATTTTGGAGGTGGAGCTCTTGGCCTAGTCCGGGACGAGTATGATGAAAAAAAAGGATATAACTTTTTTTAAAGACCGAAAGGATTTACCAAAGAAAGTGTGGCTTATACTAGTAGTAATGTAAGTGTGGGCCGAGAATGATGAAAAAAAAGGATATAACTTTTTTTAAAGACCGAAAGGATTTACCAAAGAAAGTGTGGCTTATACTAGTAGTAATGTAAGTGTGGGCCGAGAATGATGAAAAAAAAGGATATAAATTTTTTAAGACCAACAGGATTTACCAAAGAAAGCGTGGCGTACTAGTAGTAATGTAAATGTAGACTTACTGTCTAGATACCTAAAATAATCTAACTTGATTTGTTTTAAATCTTTGATGGGTTCATGAATTGTTACTGTTGATGAGTAAACGACACATGATTAAGTATTTTCATGCTTTCATACACACGCACACACACACGTTCGCGCACACGCACGCACATACGTACACACGCATGCACCTACATAATTAAATATGTGTCACTGTGCATTTGTGTATGTGTGTGTCTCTGTTTGAGTGTGTATGTGTGTAAATGTGTTTTTGTGTGTGTGTGTGTGTGTGTGTGTGTGTGTGTGTGTGTGAGAGTGTGTGTGTGTGTGTGTGTGTGTGTGTATGCGTGTGTATGTGTGTCTGTGTGTCAGTGCGTCAGTGCGTGTTTGTGTGTGTTCAAATCTATATCTCGAGGCAGCTTCGGATCGAACGTTTAATATTGCATCCAAACTACAGAATGCCCAATTCACCAGTTGATACAGTGCCTCTCTAACTCCCTAACAACATCGCTGAGGTAAGGGTTTCATCTTTTCTCTATCTTACTCAGTCTTGAAAAGTAGTCACATGGTACGTGCAACCCTGGGCATTGGTAGCACGCTTTTGAAATGACCTACGAAGGTTACGAACTAAATTCATACAAAAAACTACAACTCAATGTTGTTTTCAAAACAAAAAAATACTGTCTTACTTCCGCACGGTTTCATCTGGAGACAAAACATTGACCTGTCAGTTTATTAGCTTGTTTGTCTGAATATATTTTTATCTATATACCTGACCCCGCCTACTCAACTTTCATCATGTCTCTCTTTTAACTCCATCACGTATCAAAATAAAACGTGTTTACAGTAAGGGAAGTCTATGAAACCTCCATTCTCTCGTGTTCAATTGGCGGGACTGCACGATGCAAGCATTGACCCCTATCAGACAAACACTGGGATGCTTAAGCATTACAAAATACCCCCCCCCCCCATTCCACATACTCTCCCCCCCCCCCTCCAGGCCACCCCCACTCTACCCTCGCCCCTCCCCTTCCGCCCCCACTACGTGTCCCATCTATTTGATCCGGTTGAGTAAAGCATCAATATCTCTCCTACCCGCCTGATTCCAACTACCCACCCGGATGGAAAAATTCGAGTGCCCCCAGCAAGAAAAATGGCAACATCGCTTTGAAGTTTATTGCCTCTATCTGATGTTTAAAATGTCAAAGGGTAAAAGAAGAAAGGAAGAGGTGTGTGAGGAAGAGAGAAAATAGATGTTTTATCTGAATAATCTTGAAAGTCAAAGAAACAAATAGTGAAAGGATACAGGAATGTTCAAGTACAAAGACACAAATGGAGACAAATCTAAACAAACGTGTTCACTTTGAAAAATGTTTTTTTTTGTGTGTGTAAGTGTCTGATTAATCAATTCCTTAGCATACCAAAACATAATAAAACAGAAATTAAAAACTATTTAGTTTCGATGCACTGCAGGAAGCACCCAACAAAATGAAATTCCGGTAGGTTACATGTTTGCCAGACTTACTAGATTAATAGGATGATTTAAACATCTTTGAGGGATTGAATTCTTGGCCAAGGTATAATAAAATTCGCTTTCAATATCGTTTGAGGCAGAATATTGTTTAAATTCGACACAAAATCCTCAATGGCACTATTTCTTGTAGATTTGTCTAACGTGTTTAATTGAACTCTGAGCAAATTGGCATCCACGCGTTTACTTTTTGTTCTTGTTTCTTTTTTTAATTCATGCCCCCATCTTCTACCTTTGTAAGGTAGCCAAACTCAGAAATATCTTCAGTCGTCCCCTGTTGACAAAATTTGTAATATGCAACTGTGATAGTTGAGTATGTCAGTATGAAGACGACATAAGACAACTACAGTAGTCAAAGTACTAGCTACTAAGCACTGGCGTCTGTGGTGTTTGGTAGCAAAGAAGGAGCAAACCACACCAAAGCCCCCGCTAACCACCCACGGTTGAAGACATTAAGGAGAATTATACTTGAACATGTTGGTCTATCCACTGGGACGTTGTATCCCTCTCAATAAGTGTTGAAACGTGCCAACAAAATGATCTAATTTGTGTCGAAGTTAGCGCAAAAACACCTACATTTAAAAAAAGAAATATACATTATACTAGCTATCACTTCAACAAGAAAGAAACTAAGAGTAAATACATATAATTATTGCAAACACCATAGCGGCTGATCGACAGGCATCATTTAGATTATTATTATTCAAAGGGTGGGCTATTTTGCCCCTGCTTGATAGGGCCAACCCAGATAGAAATGAATAAATCGTCCCAGCAGACAGATTAAGATTCCCAATTTAAAAAGACCAACCCACACGGGAATGGAACTCGGGTTTTTTGCGTGTAACTTCGAAGAACTGAACTCATACTTTGCTAGGTAGAGAGCACTGATTTTTTGTAGTTTTAAAGTGGACACATCCTTTCCTTCGGGAACTTCACAAAGCCTAAACATTAGACTTTCTTCAGCAGCAGCCCTAGCACTTTCCTTCCATGTCTCCCTCCCCCTTCCCACTACCTCCCTCTCTCTTTTCTCCCAATCCTTTACAACTTTCTTCACCTCCATCCCACCCTCCCACCTTCCTACCTCATTATTTCTATCTTTTTTTCTCTGCATAATTTTGCTGCCTCCTTCTCTGCCTCCCTGTCCCCTTCTCTGTCCCCTCTCTCTCTCTCTCTCTCTCTCTCTCTCTCTCTCTCTCTCTCTCTCTCTCTCTCTGTCTCTCTCTCTCTGTCTCTGTCTCTCTCTCTCTCTCTCTCTCTCTCTCTCTCTCTCTCTTTCCCCCTCCTCCTCCTCCTCCTCCTCCTGTTCCTCCTCCTCCTCCTCCTTCTCCTCCTCCTTCTGTCTTATACACATACATACACAACCACCGATTACTGTTGAAAATGGAATAATTTTGCTATGAATTTGATTACACATATTATTTATTCAATACTGAATTGATTAATCAATCATATTTTAGATCTACTTTTTGACGTCCTATCGACGGTGTTGGTAATAATTGCTGGGCTTCTCTCTACTCATTGAGACTATATATCTAAAAGAAAGGTGCCTTAATTATCTAATGAAATGGTGCAAAAACTTTCCAAACGCCCAATAGTTTTACCAAAAGAAGGAAAGCAAACATGTGCTCTTCTTATTCAAAGGGGAAATATGTGAGGCAGCGTGGTGGAATCAGGCTCTCGTCAATTTTTGGGCATGTAGAGTTATTGGTATCATCTTAAAGCTTGTTCACTTGTCTTTATTTGGATGAAAAAAATATCCATTTACCTTGAATGAAGTCGGGATATTCGCGAAAGGAGGAGATGGGGGTCACCTGTTTTCAGAGGTAAAATTAGTGAGAAAATGGCCGCCAAAGATTAGATATTTCCTTAGCTAAAGAGTCCATGGTAACTTAAAATCTACATTTCTTGTGCCTTTAAGAAACGTTTTTCAGAAAAATCCACACATAAGTGAGTTCTTTAATGGGTATGAAAGGGTTTGAGCCAAAAAATAAAAATTTGATAAAAATTCCTAAACCTGCGGGAAAATGCAAGTTTCTTCACTTTGATTATTTTGACGAGAGCCTGATTCCACCACGCTGCCTCACTTATAATTATACTATCAATTTCCAACCGTCCAGTAAGAATACAATAATTGATTGTTAAAGCTTGAAGAAGAAAGCCCAATGTGACCCGTGAGGTAATCAGCTAGAATAACACAATGGGACGCCGTGGTATGATTACAACATGTATTATCAATATTATTGTTTTCCCTCGGAAGACAGAGCGACCCCCCGCATGGGACGAGATCTTGAAGTAGACCACGGTGCAATGCATGGCCCATCTTGGGGGTTTTTATACCCCTATCGTTTGGCGTTCCGTCTCTCTTTCTCTCTGTTTCTCAGTATCGGTCTCTGTGCAGGCGAGGTTGTAAACCTGGCCCTAATAAATGTGTGAGCGAGCCCACCGTCGTATTGTGGCGGGGATTAATATGGAAATATTCAGCGCTGTCCCCAAGGCTCTTGGAATAAACTCAAGTCACGCTTTCACTTTGAGTTGTCGTGTTTGCGTCTCGTCCCAAACGTTGTTTTTACTTCTCGAATAATCTTAATAACGCTCATAGAATTAGTAAATGGGCCTTATTAATTTAATATTTGCTTCTTCAAAACAGAGAACAGTAAGCTAATAATATATTGTATACCAATCAGGACTCTTTTGGTACTATTTGCATTTTTAAATAGTTTTTGTCTATTTATTTTTGGTGCTATTTGCATTTTAAAATAGTTTTTGTCTATTTCTTTTGGCAATTGACGAACACTTGAGCTAGCTTGATGATTCTTAGAATTGTTATAAGACAAAGAGAGGTGCAACACCATACTTTCTGACAAATAATATAGTAGATGTTTCCCTTATCAAAACTAAACAAATATACCTGTATAACCCTGATTTACAGATCAGGTACAATTCCTTTGATATCCATAATTAAGTAGTTAAGCTGTTTTTGCTCCAAACATTCGACTAAACCTTTCCAAACACTAAGCGACTCTCGGAGAAGACGTTGTACCTGCCCAGAGGAACGTAGCTTTGATGTAGTACCTCCAGGTCTGTTGCAGACGTTTTCATTTGACACAACTTTTCTCGTATTTTTTTTCCCTTTTCAAAGGAGTGACAAGCCTTGTTTTAGGGAGTCAAGTTTCTGAACATTTTTTTTTTACCTGAAAACACGTGCTTTCTGACAGGAACTATCAAGATTGCAGTAAAATTCTTTTTTTTTTCAGACTGGTGGGTTTTCTCTTGTGGTTTTTCTCATTTAACATCAGAGGAAAAGATAGCAAGAAATAGGCTGGACACTTTATGTGGGTTTCAAGACAAATGAGGAATGATAGTTAAACCAGATGAACAATTAAATCTGTGTGGAAAACCTTACGAGAAGGTCACATGTTGTTAAGTATGCTGCTATGTGCTTTCTGTTGAGCAGGATTGTCTGTGTTACTTTTTAAAAAACTCTTTTTTCGTGGCAGGGAAGCACCATGCTATTATGCTTTAGAACTGCAATAACAGTCCATATCATATTGCAAATTCTGTTATTTATTAACTACATGTCTCAGGATGCGAAAGAGAAAGAGAAAGAGAGAGAGAGAGAGAGAGAGAGAGAGAGAGAGAGAGAGAGAGAGGCGGGAGAGAGAACGAGATACAGAGAGAGAGAG
>NW_004797362.1:1558504-1561008 GCF_000002075.1 Aplysia californica
CGTCTTCAATCAGTGTCGCTCTAAAAATTAATAAACTTCAAAGCGGCCAAGATAATTGAATCAACTCAGATTTGAACAGGCCAGTTTTTTTTAAAATTATCTTTAAAAATTTTCTTATTTCTTTTCTTTTCTTTTCTTTTTTTTTAAAATTGTTGAGGGTTCCCTCTAGGCACTTTATGTAAATATATCGTCCCGCCCCCTTTTTAACCTTACATTACATGCTGTAATTTCGTTCAAGCAAAAGGAAATGGCAATAAGCTAGAATGTTTTTTTTTTATCAAACAAACAGCAAAACATAAAATGGGTCAGGAAAGTTCAGAAAGTTTCCCTTTCCTTTGATCATACACCGTTAACCCCATCATTAGGACAGGTTTTTATTTTTATTTTTGTTTTAATCAATATGAACTTTGTTCAAAACAACCAACTTGCAAAGAACCACAGGTAAAAACTAATTAGGCCACGTCTTTACGAAAACGGTCTCGTCCCTTTGTTGTCCTCGGGCCAGGACGATAAAGTCACCATCAGCAGTTTTGATCAGTGAAATGTTGAGATGGCACGTGTAGATTTGTGTGATATGAATATTGACGTAAGTGCAAGTGTTGTATTAAGGGGAACATTAAAAGAATATCGCACTACTTGTGAGTAATTTTGAAAACTTCAGACGATCCTGTAATAATATTTCAAGGTCGAATACGGCTTATTATATGTGAGGCAGTGTGGTGAAATCAGGCTCTCGTCAAAATAATCAATGAGAAGAAACTTGCATTTTTCCGCACGTTTGTGAATTTTTATCAAATTTTCGTTTTTTTGGCTAAACACCTTTCATGCCCATTAAAGAACTCATTTCTGTGTGGATTCTTCTGAAAAACGTTAATTAAATTCTCAAAAAATGTAAATCTAAGGAAATAACTAATCTTTTGCGGCCATTTTCTCACTAATTTTACCTCTGAAAACAGGTGACCCCCACCTCCTTTATTTGCAAATATTTCGACTTCTATTCAGATAAATGGATTTTTTTTTTCAAACAAATAAAGACAAGTGAACAAGCTTTAAGATGGTACCAATAACTCTAAATGCCTTAAAATTGACGAGAGCCTGATTCCACCACGCTGCCTCACATATATTATTATCACATATTCCTTTTTTGTTTAAATAAAAGATTGCACACTGGTTTTTACAAACACGTTTTTGGAACAATTTGCTGTCAGCTTGAGGCGTAGCTTGAGGGTAGAACTCCGTCTCAGTTATTTCTTTTTAAAAAAACAACAACAATTAAGGCCTTCCCTGATGGGATGTTGTCTTCAACAATTTGTACAGACAAGATAAAATGTTGATTCAAGAGAGATTTGAAAAAAGCCATGGTGTATTTCCCTATTTTAAAGAAAAAATAACTGAGCAAGATTAAATTATAATTTCTCAAACTTCCCCTCTAGAAAAAAAAACCGAGAACTAATTATTTAGAATACAAGTGCGTAAGAGATGTTTTGGGCTTTGGTTGTTGTTTTTTTTAAAGAAGAGGAACGAACCATTGAGCGAATTCAAGAACGGTGGCGTGTTCTGATTGCATAAATTGATGAATGTACAATTACACAGAGGGAGGTCGCTGCATGGGGAGCGGGGAGGGGGCGGTGGTTATGATGAGGTGCCCAAGAGAGCAGAGGATAAGGAAAATTAGGAGGGTTGTAACAAAGTCTAAATAGAAAAGAATGGAAGAGGAAAACTGAGGACAAAAAGTGAACATTGAAGGGTAAAGAAAGGTCTGAGCTATGAAATTCTATTATGATTGTCCCACAGAGTGGGGTAAGCTTGGGATGTGTGTGTGTGTGTGTGTGTGTGTGTGTGTGTGTGTGTGTGTGTGTGTGTATGGTGTACGTGTGTGTGTGTGTGTGTGGGGGGGGTGTGACGTTGGGGTATGTGTATATGTGTGGGGGATAAGCATTGTGTGTGTGTGTGTGTGTGTGTGTGTGCGTGTGTGTGTGTGTGTGTGTGTGTATGTGTGTGTGTGTGTGTGTGTGTGTGTGTGTGTATGGGTGTGTCTGCGTGTCGGGGAGAGGGAGGCGGGGGAGATGTTGTGCTAAATCAGGTTTGCGATAATGCATGTGTACATCCGAAGAAACTAAGTCTCTACCACTAGATGCCTGTAAGCAGAATTCTCATCGACCTTGCATAAATTACATTTAATTGAATAAGCATCCCTCTTCCCCCCAGGAAAAGCCACTGACTGTAGTGTCTTTAGGTCATTCCCAAAGGGGGGACATTTCTCGTTCAAGCCCAGGAGAATTGTAAATGGGCTGATTCATGTCACGCTCATAGCTGTGCCTGATCTACAACAGGGGACTGCTGCTTTTTCTTTCCTAATCCTTACCATCGTCATTTCCCTCTACTTCTTTTGTACGTTTGTCACACTCTTTTGACCTGCTATTTCCGGGGTGCCTTGATAGTCGAAGCAGACCTTGTGCTGTTGAAGCTAGAGAGGTGAGTAGAGTAAGTCTGATTCCCTGTAA
>NW_004797362.1:1561108-1562902 GCF_000002075.1 Aplysia californica
GTGTGTGTGTGTGTGTGTGTGTGTGTGTGTGTGTGTGTGTGCGTGTGTGTTTTGTTCCTTCTTTTCTTCGCTTTTTATGTTTATTAGGTTTTTGTACAGACAAGCCTGACAACAATTCCCAGAAGCAGACAAATAACCTTTATCTGAGCTTACTTCGTATCGCTCTTTGCAAAATATGTAAATATCATTCATCCTCTTTTAAAGATTTCTGTCGGCTCAATGTACATTTTATTACTATGTTGCATACCTCCTCCTCCCTCTATTATTCTGAACAAACGCACTGTCATTATTTCTCAGGCAAACATGTCAACTCGAAAAGAAGGTCTATTGAAGGTTACATAAAACTTAAATGTTCAATTAGATGTCTCTTTTAAACAAACTTTTTCAAAGCAAATGCTATAAATAATTTCCTCAACAGAGCCATGCTATGTTCTGCAAGCATGATCTTAGCATAGATATTTTCAATAGTGTTCGGTATTAGAAATTTATGAGAGTGGCCACGTGAGGAACCACAAGGAATTAAGGATTTCGTCATCACCAGCAGATGTTTACATAAAGCAACAAATGATTATACACATTCAAATCACACAAAACATGCTGTGTGCTCATGCACACGATAGAATCTATGAGCTTCAACACGGGCGGGTGCTTACATTTTTTTTATAGAACCTGAGGGCCAGCTTTGATAACGGGTACACGGTGTTATACTGACGTTTTATCGTGTTGTATGCTCTTTCTTCAGGAAGATTTACAACGAACACTGGTTTAAAGGACTGTATGATACAGTAAGTGTCTTGTAACGTAATTTATACTGTGGCAAAGTCATCAACAATTTAGTGTACCCTAAAATGCTCAAATCGTCGACAGCAATCGTTAGCCTATAATATGAAATTTTGAAATAAAACGTCAACAGACTACTCCGAAGGAAAAACTAAGAAGAAAAATGTATACATGCGCCACGCAATGTAGACCGTTAACATCAAATTAAGGACTAGGCTGAATATGGCAAAATGCCAGAGAAGAGCTAACGACATAATTTATGAAAGGTGGGTTATTACATGTCAACATCTTAGTCAAAGATGATCCCTTTCTCCCCCCCTCCCCCAACCCCCAACTCATGAATCCAAAAGTTCTTAAATCGTTTAATTTCATGCCATAACCAGGGTTCTTCATCAAGTTGTGTCTCCTTGATAGTCCAAAAACGGAGCAGCAGTTTGGCAATTCTCCATCGCACACAAAATACATGAGTCTGATTCCCGAGTGGGCAGTATTGTGAACGTCAAAATTTTTAAGTTTCATAACTTGTCATTGAAGCATTTTCGAATTCTTTGAAAATCTTTGAAAACGATTCCGAATAATCTCACGATTTTGTTGGAGAATATAGAACATTTTGCTTTCTGACCTCATGGTCTTGATAGCTCAAAACGGTCAAAATATATCAGATAGACCTTTGTAACTCTAAGGTAGGGTCCTTCCTCACGAAGTGTTTGCTTCTTCAGCCAAGACAAGACAATGGATATTGCTGCTGTAGCATTAATGCATGCATTCTTTGGTGTGCGTTATGCATGGGTTGGGTTGGGGGTGGGGCTCAATTTTTTTTTTTTTGGGGGGGGGGAGAGATTTTGTCAATGAAATGACACTTGGCTTTATTACCTGCCCAAGATTGTGTCCTTGTGTTGCAGCTGATTTTACAGTTTCCTTTCCTCGAAACCCAAAGGTAAATTTCCGTTGTTCTTCTCTCTGACAGCATTGTCTGTTCTGCAAGTTTATTGTTACATAGGTGTGCTAGGGGGG
>NW_004797362.1:1564030-1566255 GCF_000002075.1 Aplysia californica
GTGTGTGTGTTCGCGCTCACGTGTGTATGTCTGTCTGTCTCTCTCCTCACCCCTACACTTTTCTTCATTTCATTCACCAGTTACTGGAAACAAGAAGTAGTTGTTACGTTAACGTTTCATTAACTCCCTCTCGTCCAGTGGCTAATCAAGAGGAAGGGGGAAGACGGAGTAGAACAATTAAGCCGACAAGGACAACGAGCGCCTCCGGTGAAAGTGTCTAAGACATTTCTCGGACCGAGAGGGTTAACTAATCAGAGCAGCAAGACAGGACACCCCTAAGTAAATAAATTCCCGGGTACTTGAGTGTTGTCTGGGATGACGATGGGACTAGAGGACTCGTCCCATGGCCGTGTGTCATCGTAAAAAAAACCCAAACAGTTTTGCTTTCCTAATTTTATTTTGACACAGCACGATGATATCAGTATTGTCTGACCGGCGTGTAAAAGCGTCGGTTCCTTTGCCCTTTTAAGACAGGTAGGTATTTCATTCAGTGTTTCAGACTGTTGGCCCACGTCACATAAAGCATTCATTCACTTGTACAGTCACGAGAGACTGCCGTGAAAATATTATAAATTTAAAATGGTACCAATGCCAATTACATTTCAAAAACGTTTTATGCTGTTAAACAACGTGTCTGTAATTTTGAAAAGTGTAGGTTGTTTTTATAGGTGGTTAAATCATTGTAGATTTTTATCACTGGATTTAGTTAGGAAGGAGAAAACGGATAGTTTCCTCAAGTGGGCAAAGTTTGAACAATTAGAAAATGAAGTGAATTTCATAAGAGTTTTTTGCATGAAAACTATCTATTGAAACTCAAACCGTTTTTCCTTGCAAATGAAAATACTTTATACGTTTTATAATATTACAGCACAATAATATTACAAAACAATCAGTGTCATATGTGGGTTGTACGATCTTCTGAAAGTTCTTCGCCTTGTACACCAAAGATATTAATGAGCCCAGTTACCAATTTCGGGGAAGATATTTTATCGAGCTGCTTACCGCAGTTTCATCCTGAGATTTTGATATCCCTGGAGGTCCTTCTCTAAATGGTCTGAAAGCTTGCGAGAACCAGTTTGCAGCCCATACTATAATGACTCTCTATCACAGAATTTATACTTCAAACAATAATTGTCATTCTGATCACTGTAGATGGCACAACGCATCTAGTAACCTGAACGGCAATTGTTATTGGAAGAATCCATTCTTTGATAGAGAGCGCGATCATTCATAAAATGGGCAAGGATTGTAGAGTTAATATTGATTTCAAACTGGAGATGAGAAAGAATTCTAATCCAGGGAACACCTTCTATCTGCTGGTGAGGATCGAACAGAGAAGATCCGACATGAACCTGAAAGAAAAAGGTTTGTAAAGTGTTGCCAATAAAAGCAGGGATATGACAGCGTAGGCCGAGAGCGTGCAAGGCCAAAAGTTTGTTGACCAGATCATTTTGAGGATATCTAAATGTTTGGCCAACAAACGTTAATTGTAATATTATTATTAAGGACCAATTTCTGGTTGTGTCTAAATGGCATCTTTACATAGAAACCTGGATTCTGGGAATGGTTACCTTTAGCAACTTAGTAGGGCGTGTTAGCATACTTTAGTAAGCAGTTGCACCCTCATTACTTTCGAGGTATCCTTATAACATCATTTTTATAGTTGGTTCCATCTGAAAACACGTTCAGTTTATAAATAGGATAATACAATTTAAATGTACAAATGGGTTTTTGAAACGAAAAATGCTTAGACACGTGACATAGGCACAATTCAAGGTACTCCGTCATAACTCACAAATTATTTTTCACTAAAACCCTAAACGACAAAAAGTTAAATTTCCTTTCTTCATTATACTAACAAATGAGAGAAGGTGATATACATGTTACAGTAAGAATGCGTACCTAGTGAATACGCGTAATCACTGAATATTTTAGTGAATACACGTAATCCCTGTTTCACTCAGGGGTTTCACGTAATCACTGAAATTTCTAGTGATTACGCAAAATCCCTAAAATTAAACCTATCATTTTACGTGTTTTTACTACATATATGTACTGAGCATTCAGTGAATTCACGTAATAGCCCCGCCACTGTACAGGGATTACGCGTTTTCACTGAAATAGTCAGTGATCACGCGTATTAACTAGATTGATCTACGTGTTCTTACTGTAACATAGATATGCCAGCTGGCAAACAAGGAGACAGCGTGTGTAAGCCAGTTCCA
>NW_004797362.1:1568742-1570131 GCF_000002075.1 Aplysia californica
TGTGTGTGTGTGTGTGTGTGTGTGTGTGTGTGTGTGTGTGTGTGTGTGTGTATGTGTGTGTGTATGTAGGTATTTGTATGTAAGTGTCTCTATGTACGTGGAATTAAGTATTTTTCATAGCTCCCGGGAGCAGTCCTCGCCTTTATGGAGCTGTCATTTAATTCAGATTGGGTGGCTTGGACCATCCCATCCAAAAAGCCTCTCACACATTCCGCTTTCCCCCACATTTCCCTGACAAGGGGAGGATTAATTGAGCTGTTGGGACAGACCCATGTGGGCTTTTTATTGCCAAGTGGACACTATTGTGCAGAAAATTAAAACCTTGAGCGGTTCACAATCCAGTACCCCATGAAAACTACGGGCTGCAAGACGGAGATATAATACTCGTAGTGTCTGGCGAATGAATGTTTGAGTGTCTTGGTGCGTAGGGAGAGGTTAGGTTTGAGAACGACAATGTTCAGTGTGTGACTGAGTGTGGATGCTTGAGTGTGCATTCGCATCTTTATGTTGCACGTTTCGGTCTTCGAGATAGACGAGGAAATAAAGAACTAAACTCATGTGTCTGGTGGCAGATGTACTCGTATATGTGGTCTCAGTGTGAGGGCTAGAAAACAGAAGTTACGCTAAACAGATTCCCATTTAGTTAGACTAACACAATATGCAGGCAGAGGAATAAGTAAGTAGCTAAACAGACAAACAGAGAAGACGTAACACACGGATACGAACAGACAGACAGACAGACAGACAGACAGACAGACAGACAGACAGACAGACAGACAGATAGACATGTATTTAGAAAGAAAGACAAGCAGAAATGCTTGTACAGGCATCTACATGAAAGCGCCGCTTAAACGTTCATCTGATCTTTAGCAATTTGAGTAAGCTACATTGTTTATTCTGATGTTTTGCAATTAGAGTAAGCTACATAATTCATCTGGTGTTTTGCAATTAGAATTAGCTACCTTATTTATCTGATCTTTAGAAATTAGAGTAGGCTACATTGTTGCATCTGATCTGTAGAAATTAAGAGTCGCTACATTATTTCACAGCAAATTGTACTTGCTTTAGACATAATGGCTTATGTCGTGCAGGATAAGCTTAGCTAGAGTCTTTCCACAACGTGTGCGAAGTGCGAATGCAGAAATGCAGATAAGCAGCGGCAGTTACTCTGAAGATGTATGGGGTTCTGCGCTGAGAGTGACGTCCCGTGGATCAAAATGTCTGCCAGGATAGCAGGAAGAGACGGCCTGGGCCTGTATGACAGAGCTGTTGCGGGGGACACGAGGAGGAACTAATTACATTTTGTTCTCACCAGACCGGACTAACAAGACTGGACCACACAATAATGTAGGTGAAGTTGTAGGTGGTTGTGTTCGAAAGGGAGAGAGA
>NW_004797362.1:1572540-1573903 GCF_000002075.1 Aplysia californica
AGAGATTGGATATGGAGACCAGCTACCTTGACAGAAATAAAGCAAAAAGTCAGATATTGGAATCACGAAAAGCTCACACCTCTCCGAAGCTCTTTTCTAAAATAGGTATATTACGCCCCCCCCCCCCCACAAAAAAAGAAATCGACACAGCCTAGATCATGCAAGAGGTGGGCTTCCACCAGCGCCAACTAGATAGAGGTGGATACAACATCCCAGCAGAAAGACAGGGATTCGTTCCCCACACGGGAACCGGAGTCTGATCTTTTGCATATGTGAGGCAGCGTGGTGGATCAGGCTCTCGTCAAAATAATCAAAGTGAAGAAACTTGTATTATTCCGAAGGTTTTTGAATTTTTATCAAATTTTTGCTTTTTTGGCTCAACACCTTTCATGCCCATTAAAGAACTCATTTCTGTGTTTACTTTTCTGGAAAACGTTGATTACAAGAACAAAAAATGTAAATTTTCTGTTACCACGAACTCTTTAGCTTAGGAAATAAATAATCTTTGGCGGCCATTTTCTCACTAATTTCACCTCTGAAAATAGGTGACCCCCACCTCCTTCTTTCGAAAATATCTCGACTTGTATTCAAGATAAAAGGATATTTTTTTCATCCAAATAAAAACAAGTGAACAAGCTTTAAGATAATACCAATAACTCTACATGCCCAAAAATTGACGAGAGCCTGATTCCACCGCGCCGCCTCACATATGGTCAACAGCAAAGCACCTAACCGTTACGCAACAGCCACCAGTTTCAAGGCATCTACAGAATTCCAAATGACACTGACACGAGATTGTATAACACTTTTAGCATAGCATGAGTGCCCTGAAGACAGTAACTAATAGCTTATGAATCCTCGTGTGTCTGTTATTTATTTTGACAAGAGTTTTCTTTTAAGAGGAAAGAAAACGTCAGTTCCAAAGCCTGGACTGAACTAAATTACGAGTTGACAACTGTCAAGTAACGAATGAATTCGACTTAATAAAACTCTTTTCTTTACTTCATTAAAAGTAAAAGCATTAGCCACAGCCTAGTAAGACAAATGGAGAAGGAGCTCTCCTGCAAAATTCCCTGGGCCGTCTACAGCCATCATTGGTTGAGGAGTTACGCGCCTTGACAGGCTTACAAGGGGAGACCACTGGATACGGGCTGGTCAGAGTAATGACCCGTGGCGACCAGTAATGAGCCTGTCTTCCCTGCTCTCTTTATGCTCCTCGCACACACACACACACACACACACACACACACACACACACACACACACACATACACACACACACTCATGCACGCACGTACGTACGCATATATAGGGATGGTGTAGAAATTGCCTAGGTGGGGGGAGAGGGGGGAATCGAATGAAA
>NW_004797362.1:1574649-1576672 GCF_000002075.1 Aplysia californica
AGCAGCAGCAGCAGCAGCAGCAACATCATTGTTGTTGTAAAGTTAGAAATTCGTATGTTAAGTACAGCTTTTGACATTTGCCTTGTATTAAAAACATTGATCAACATTTTGTCAAAGCATTTCGGCTTCGTCGGGAACATGATTGAATGATAAAAACGATACCATAGCAAAAAGGCGTTTACTTATAATAATGAATGTTCTTAGAGGTACCTACGACTAAGACTTTTTTTAAATATAGGAAATAGTTTAGGCTAATACTGGGAATATCTGACTAATTTATTCATTCTCGACACCAGAGTGGGCTTTGCATTCATCATCATCATCCTCATCCTCATCATCACAATCATCATCATCATCATCATCATCATCATCATCATCATCATCATCATCATCATCATCATCATCATCATCATCATCATAAGCAGCTTGATCGTCAGTCTCATTGTTGTCATCCTAGAAGCGAGATAATAGTTAATTTCTAATCAAGGGTGTTCTGAACTGGGGACCCCAATGACAGAGAGTAAGCGAGGCTAGTACCATAGTTTCTCACTCTTTTTCTCAAAGTGTACTATGTTCGTGTTGGATGTCTTTAGAACTGCGAGTTTGAGGGCGTCACTGGCAAATCTTTTCTTTTTACTGAATCTCTCTCGTGATTTGGGCGATTTTCTTGCTTGTGTTCTATGATCGTTTTGGTGTTCTATAGAACTGCAAAGGGCAAGTCCTCTGTCTTACTCTTACAATCTCTTTGTTGATTTGTTTGATGATTTTCTTGGTTTTTCGCTCTGAACTGGTTGACACATCGTCATTGTGTGCCTGTGTTTTTGTGTGTCAACAGATAATTAGCTTCATATTATCTCATCATTTGTTTGTTTAAAACAATGTTTGTGTTTTTTAGTTAAGTTGGTGATAGAATCAACCCGCAGGCTCTAAAAATGTTACTTTGGTGGATTATTTCAAGACTCTCTATCTAACGTCGCTACGTCTAATATGTAACAAATGAACTTAGCAAGCAAAACATACAGTTGGTACGGGTGTCGTTGGTGGTGGTGGTGTTGGTGGTGGTGGCGGTGATGTTGTTTTTGTTGTTGGTGGCGATGTTGTTTTTGTTGTTGTTTTGTTTTTGTTTTAAAAACTTTGCAGCACGCTGTGGTGTCCGTAAATGGAGTTAGGAGTAAGTTCTTCTTCTTTACTATCAACGAGTGTTTCTGTCTTTCTTGCTTTTCCAGCATAAAATCCCTGTCATCATGTGAATTTGCTTCCCGTGATTCAGTAACTATATTAAGTTAAGGCCTCCCCCTTTTTTATTGATATGGTGTCTTATATTTTACTTTAGAATATACCACAAGGTGGATCCTTTAGTTTGTTAGCTTTTTCAAAGTTTTGGTAGGAGTTTTACGGCACTTGCATAGCAGTTAGGGAATACAAATGCCGAGAGTTAAATGTGTAACTTAAGGATAACATTACAGAAAATGAGGAGAGATAATGACGATAGATGTTTGAAAAGAAAGAAGGAGCGTCTGCCAACCTCCCAAAGGTAGGCCCTTTGAGATAGAGCTGTATTTCTTCTTATGGTATCAAGAGCTTCACTTTGCCATTCAAGATTGAATTTTCTCAGAATCAAAGGAGTTTTAGTGGTACCCTAAAACATCACAAGTCATTTTGAAGAGCGTAAAAAGAAACGTTTTAAAAACAAAACATTAAAAGAAACCGTATCAGTATTACACATTATTTATTTCTCTAAAAAAAATGTGACATTTATGCAAAAACTGCATACGACAGTGATAACATCAACAATTATCGATCAAACAGAAAGTGGTCAAAGATCATATCTCCTCGAGCTCTGTCTGCTACTATTAATAACCCATTTATTGCTCCTTTTTGTCAACACAATAAAACAACTGCAAAAAATATTGACCCTCGCAGGAATCATATTTTTATAATCATCATTTTCATTTTTAAAGCACATAACGAGACTGTATAATTTTTTATTGCACTAACCCTTCGCCTCTCTCTCTCTCTCTCT
>NW_004797362.1:1577212-1579300 GCF_000002075.1 Aplysia californica
TCTCTCTCTCTCTCTCGTGCGCGCGTGCGGTGGGCGGGCTTCACAGCCAATCTCCGCCCACTGCTCACTCACACCACACGCGCAGCGTCACAAACGAACCTACGGTGACAGAGGCGAGCCGTTCTTTCCCCATAACTTTATTATACAGTCAGTCGCACAGGAGAATCTTGGCACTTGTAGGAATGTTCTTCACAGGAATGAGGAATGTGTTCTATGCATAAATTCCCACGGACATACGCCGCTATATAAGTCATCAGCTGATTTCTGGAGGTGTTTAACGGTTTTTACTAACTACACACTGCAGGCGGTCTATTTAGTGGGACATAATAACGCGAACGTCCTTTTTTGCAGAAGGCAGAAATCGGAACTCGAGAATCAGCCAAATTTCAGAATCAAAGTTGAGGGGATTCCAATCCGGCTCCCCTGCTCAACAGTCAAAAGCGACAAACTGTTCTTTTGTTGGTCCAATTGTGAATGATGAAAAAATGTGAGTTTTTTTTTACAGGAAGGAAATGTCGTGGTCCGCACCCGGCACATCATGGGTCAAAGTTCATCAGTGTTGTCTTGTGATCACCCCTGATAACGGCAATGTTTGCGGGGAGAGACAACGAGCGAAGCAAAGCCGGCGACAGTGAGGAAGAGGAGGAGGAGGAGGAGGAGGCTGTCGATGAAGACGACGATGGTGGCGATGAAGTGGAAGCGATGAGCGTTGAAGGTGACGCCAGGGAAGTGTTTACAGTCGTGTGGTCCGTGACGGGCTGATGGTGGTCAAGCTCTGATTGACCACTGATCAAGCTTGAACAGCTGTCCTCTCCTGCTAAACTGGTCACGCTGGTTGGGCACACGGACAAGAATGACGAGGTAGTCTCCGGACTTGCCACATCTTCACCATCTGAGGAGGGGGAAGGTGAAACAAAGATGTTAGTTTAGAAAGTGTTTGACAGTACTTGAGTCACACATTGGTCATATAAGTGTCAAAGATTAGAGGTGTTACTAGATAGTAACAAACAAAGAAAAGAAGATAAAGAGATAGGTGCGATATGTGTTTGGTGAGAAAGAAGGGGAAAACCACACCACAGCACCTGCTAACCACCCACGAGGCAAATTGATTACTGAGTTGTGAAAAGTAGAATGTGTGTTTGGTAAAAGTACAATTTAACAGCCTATTCATACATAGGTTAAGAGCGCAGCATTTCGTGCTTGATGTTACGGCGACCCAATTGTGACCTCAAGGGGCATCCAGACCACGGATGTACCGGCGTCTCTGATGTAACGGTTAGGCACTTCGCTTTCACACTCAGGAGACCAGAGTTCGATTACGGAACGGGAAGAAATTTTTGCCGAATATGTCAGTCTTTCTGCTGAGATGTTGTATAATACCTCTCAGTCCTGGTTGACACCTTCAGACAAGGTCGGAATCCCGCCTCCTAAATGATCTAAAGTGTGTTGATGGGGGCGTAAAACGCCGAAATTAAATAATATAGACTACGGATGGGAGTGTTACTGGTTTTTTGCCTGTTCATAATACCCTAGTTCTCTTAGATTATCGTAGAAAAGCTAGGCATGAAGCCCACTGAGTGCGCTTCGCGTCCACAGACCATGTACCTTGTGGTGTGCTGGTGTATCGAAGTTTCAAATCTGTGTGAAAGTGCTGAGGACAGCTGCTGTTGGGACTTCGAAATCAAGATATTGTTATAATGAAATTCAACGTTGTGCTTGAGGCTAGTTTACGGAGAAGCAAAGGCTGGTTGAGAGATACAGGGACAAATTTAGAGAAAGATATTATTTCTTAATCCTAGAGCATTATGTATGATTTTACAGTATGTTTTGATTTACTACTTAGAGTTAAAAGTTCATCCTATAAGAATTGCACGTGAGAGAGAGGGGGGAGGAGAGAAAGAGAGAGAAAGAGGGAGAGAGAGAGAGAGAGGGAGAGACAGAGACAGAGAGACAGAGACAGAGACAGATAGAGAGACACACAGAGAGAGACAGAGACAGAGAGAGAGAGAGACAGAGAGTGAGTGAGTGCGTGCGTATGTGTGTGTATGTGCACATGTATATTTGTGTGTATATGTATTTGTGTGTATA
>NW_004797362.1:1580079-1581538 GCF_000002075.1 Aplysia californica
GGGGGGCAAGGAGAGAATATGACGAGGGTTATTCATTGAGCCCTTTATCCCTGACATGTATGTTTTGGTTTGGAAAGAAGAACCAAATAACATATACATTGTCATTCATTGGTTACCAACGTTTGGTGCACTTGTCTTTAAAAAAGAAAAGATCGCGGATTAAAGCTACAATTATACTGTATACAGTTCTTTTTTATGTTTTAGTTTCTATCGAGGAAATGCATGGCTCGACATTTTAATCAGGATGCTGTTTTTTACTGCTTTGAGATCCCATCAAGTCTTAAATTCTAGGAGATTATTTACGAACGTCTTCATGTTGGTTAATTAAAGTGACACCTTAGAGAAATCGACGGGTATTTTTTGCTCTCTTCATATGGATTTGTCCATTGCCTCCACACTATTGCCTAAAGAAACAGGAGACTTCAAGCACTAGTATGGGCAGCTTTTTTTAATGTCACCAATTCTAAATACAGAATTTTCATAATAATCCTCCTTCGAGTTGTGAAGATGGTCCCAAAGTTTAGTGACAATTTCTGCCAAGTCGTAGGTGTCAATGAACACAAGTTGTTAAAATAGTGTGTTTGTCCGAAGAAAGATTCTGATTTTCCTATCATCTCTACCAATGAATCTTGCATGCTAGAAACCTGCTTCTTTGATAATGACGATAATGTTGACCCCATAGAAGTTATCCCGCCCTCTACACACAGTGTAAGGCATTTCGATGCATGTCGAAGCGCTTTACGCAAAGGAGAACCGTGCTTAAGCCTATCCGTACGCCCTGGGGTCATTTTGTAACCACCCCCAATCCCCCCAAGGTTGTATTCTTTACATTTTAGAATACTTCTAGTACGAAGACCTCTTTCAAACTTTCCATATTTTTCAAAAATCATTTTGACAGACTGCTATGCAAAGCGTACGGATTGGATTAACGAGTAAACTTCCTCTCTGGAAAGTGGTGGCACAGAGTTCCCCACGGCCAGTGGATACGAGAGTAAAACACGACGTACGGATTGGGGTTAATAGATTGTGTAGGTTTAACGCTCATTGCAACACTATGATGTTATGTGAAAGGTGGGAGCCACTAAATGGGACGTCCAACTCAGATAGAACCGAGCTAGTAAATGGGGAAATCGTGTAAAACGCCTTTCCGAAGAACGAAAAACGTCGGACCGAGCCTAGCTTCGAGCCCTCAAACCCGCAATCACACGTAGTCTGTTTTAGTAGAGGTTTTTCGCCGCTCGCAATTGCATAAGGTCATATGAGCGCCACACACGTAGTCTAACTACTAAGTAAACTACCGACATCAACGGAAGAACCGTGAGTGTGTGAGGAGGTGTGTGTATGTGTGTGTGTATGTGTATGTGTATGTGTATGTGTATGTGTATGTGTATGTGTGTGTGTGTGTGCTCGCGCGAGTGTGTGCGTGTGTGCGTGTGTATGTGTGTGTGTATGTGTGTGC
>NW_004797362.1:1583788-1584777 GCF_000002075.1 Aplysia californica
TCTCTCTCTCTCTCTCTCTCTCTCTCTCTCTCTCTCTCTCCACTCTCTTCCTTAGTCCCCGATCTTTTATACAACCAATCTATTTTCGAAAATATTATTTCCCCATGGAAAACCAACAGAATTGTTGGGGATTTTTTTTAAAGCTGGATGTGTTGAATTCATTGCTTTCAAAGATGCTGGCGAGCGGACTCGATAATTGATTGATTTCATAACCTTGGGGAACACATTTTTTTAAAAGATGACAAGCTATTTCAGTTTTACTTTTATTTGGATATTACTGCAGCTGCTCAAGATTCAACTCAAACGATTGCAATGCTTTTGTTTCGATATGAATTATAACATAATATAGTGGCATCAAGTTTAACTTTTTTTCACACGATGATTATACTATGATTAGACACCAAAAGGATGGACTTTTCAAACACACTTTCGCAATGTCAGTTATGCATGAGCGGCAGGGTCGTAAGGTTTTAATTTCGGATTCTATGTTGAAACTTTAAACCTCACATCGGAGACAGGAGCTTAAAAAGGATATGGTTTGGGTTTGTGAAAGGCAATAGTGAAGATTAGCCCGGGGAGCTTATAATTGAATTAAGGAAAATGCAGTGAGAGATAGAGAGAGGGATGCATATAGACAGAGAAAGAGAGAGGGAAAAAGAAAGAGATGGGGGGGGGTGGACAGAGAGGGGTAGAGGGAGAGGGAGGTTAAGAGAAAACAGAGAGAAGAGAAACTATTTAGACAGACAGACAGACAGACAGACAGACAGACAGACAGACAGACAGACAGACAGACAGACAGACAGACAGACAGACAGACAGACAGACAGACAGACGGACAGAGGGATGAAGACAGGGGAGGGAGTGAGGAAAGATTGCAAGGAACGACTGAGATAGAAAAAAGAAGGAACGGAGAATCTTCTCGTGCGTGTGTGTGTATATAATATATGTGTGTGAATGTGAGTGCGTGCGTGTGTGTGTGTGTGCGTGTG
>NW_004797362.1:1586547-1589334 GCF_000002075.1 Aplysia californica
CCCCCCCACACACACACACAAACACAGACACACGCACACAAACACACACACACACACATACACACAGATACTGAGACGGTTATGAGATGGGCTAGAAAAACCTCTTAACTGAACACGCGATACGCAAGCGCACTGACAAAAACCCTCACAACATAAAATGCCAACAGAGCTCAACATGTAAATCTCATAATGATCAATTACCTGTAAAAGCTGGGCCCAGGTCCCCATATCCCAGCATATCCCGGAGATTGGCGATGTAGTTCAAGGCCAACTTGAGAATTGTGAACTTCGTGATTTTATTCTTGCCATCGTCCCTCCCCACGTCAGGCAGGGAGTCTTTCAGATTGTCAAATGCCTCGTTTATTTCCTTCATACGGTCTCTCTCCCTGGCGTTGGCCGTCCGTCTCCGATATTTGCTCAAAGGTGCAGGTTTCACTTTTCCTTTAGGCTGTTTCGGCTCCTGCTGACGTCTCTCCGTCTCTACCCTTTTGACGAGAGAGCTCAAGCGTAGGTTATAGTTTTCAGTGTTTCTTGTGCTTCTCGTCGAGCGGCGCAGAGTTCGAGTCTCACCATCGGGGGATGAGGTAGACACCGGGTCAGCTGTCGGGGAACCTCCGCTTGAGCTGAGGGAGCGGGGAGACGTGTTGTAATTATTGTCGTCTGCACCGCTGTTGCTGCAGGTGATGGTGGTCGCGCTGCTGTTGCTGTTGCTGTCGCTCTGGGGGTCTTTTTCAGCGGACTCGAACCCGCTGTCTTCCGTCGGGAGACGCAACACCCCAGTTTTCTGGCTGAGCTGCGTATGTGGAGCAGACGCTTGGCACGATTTTTGGGACTTGGCTTTACTTTTACTTTCAGTTGATTTCTTACTCGTGGTGGGTGAGGGTGACGGTTCTGGGCTCGTTTTGAGCTTCTTCCGACGCGATTTAGCTGGTTTTGAGTATCCTTTGCTTTTACGTTTCCGCTTCTGCTTTGGGGGATCAACAGGTTTCAGTTCTCCTCCCTGTACGTCATTTGGGCTCGCGGCGACGACATCTGCGCTGGAAGCCAGAAACTCGGGCGCGTGATGCTCTAATGGTGACGTAGCATTCGTGAAGATGTCACAGCCACCGTTGTCGGAACGTTGTAGATGGTGTGAGGTGGAGGAGGAGATCAGGTTTATCCCGTGGTGGTCCTCAACACGGGAGCCACCATTTCCCACAGTGAGGTTATCGGGAGCAAAACAGTTGTTGTTTAGAACGTCTTTGGCGTCGAAGATACTGGACATACTGAATGGGTCACTGTCCTCAATAATGCTTTTATCCAGTCTGAGTTCTTTGTGAGCGTTCTCGATACCACTTCTAAGAGTGAGGGACAAACTGTCTAGAGTGTGACCCAAAACGGCATTAGCGATACAAGGATCTCGTGATTTACTCACGTTTCGTCCCGTTGGGATCATTCTCATCATGTTGGCTTGTTGATGTCCGATAAGACCGCACCTGCCGTTATCATTACTATTGATGTTGTTGTTCGTTGTGATTAAATTACTGATATGGCTATTGTTGTTATTGGTATTACAGTGAAGTGAGGCTTTTGTTGAGGTAAAGTTATCTGGCAGACATGTTTGCAGGAGCGAGGGGCTGGGAAGCTGGGCCAGCTCTAGAACTCTGGAGAGATCATCGTCGCTGCATGGACTGTCCGGGAAACTCTCGGGGGAGTCGAGGACAGATGCAGAGTCGAGGGCGCTGAGCATAGAAGGCAAGTCGGCGTCACCGAAACACGAGTCGTCATTGATGTAGCCGTTGACAGCGAAGACCTGAGCGAACTCGTCGAGACTGCAGTCCACCTCCATGGCGAAAACTGCCAGAGTCTTGGTCCTGACTTAGTCAAGGTATAGCTTAATGTGATATGTTACCGGTTTTACGTTGCTAACCAGAAAGGTTATTTTTTAGGCGACCCACAAGAACGTAGGATTTCCTGTAATTATGACTCTTTGATTTTACAAATCTCAGGTACTCGGCGTTGAAGACAGATTCATTTGTTATCGATAGTACTATTCATATGTCCTTGAGCGGTTGGATTTTTCACAATATTACTTTTGCTAAGTCTCAATAAAGAAAACAAATGTTCCGGAATATTTTTAAAGAGTTCACTGTAGTCTCGTCACAGACGACAAAAGTATACCCCAAAAAGTTCTTAAAAGTGGCATAAATCAAAACGAAGCTTCCACTACAACACGTTATAAATCCATCATCAGGAAGTTTTCATCAGTGCAGGAAACCTCACAGTAAAAGACAGGGAATGTTACATCTAGTCTTGGACCACTCCTTGGTGTAACCCGCGGTCCGTTCAGCCTAGGTTTTTAGAGTAGGTCTATCCCTACATGGGGGAAAAAGCGAGTCTAACCAGATCTCGTTGTTCCCGAGTAGAGTCGAGTTGTGAATGAAATCAAGGCGTACGCATTCCTACTCCAAGCGACAGCCGCGACTCCTAGTCCTAGAGTCACAGAACTAGTGTAGGCCTAGCTAGGCTAGAAATCTTCTCGTGTACATCAAAGGACAGCTCTGCTTGTTTTGAGTCTCAGCCCAGGTCGCCGACTCGGTTTATAAAAGTGCCAAAGGCGCACGAGCCGAGCTCTACGAGAGGGGGCCCCACAGGTAAGCAGAGACCAATGACAGGGTCCCACGGTCGCCTGAACTGACGTGAGTCTCCTCCCATTTCGGTGTCTCGCACGAGGGCCCGACCACGATGTTGACGGCAAGAACGCAAGGAGGGTGGAGAAGGGGAAGGGAAATGGGGTTGGGTGGGTGG
>NW_004797362.1:1590603-1591880 GCF_000002075.1 Aplysia californica
TTTCATTCTCTCTCTCTCTCTCTCTCTCTCTCTCTATCTATCTATCTATCTATCTCTTTCTCTCTCTCTCTCTCTCTCTCTCTCTCTCTCTCTCTCTCTTGCGTTGAGGAGATAGGGAGGGAGACAGACAGGAGATGGGGGTATATAGGTATGTTTGTCTTTTCGGTAGACAGTTGCTATTGCTGTGTGGGTGGATTGGAAAATTTCTTTAAACAAATTCAATCTCCTCCACCAACCTCCTTTTTTAAAAAATCGACAACAAAACAGCACACCTGCTGATCTGCACTCTTCTCATTGTAAAAAGAGGACTCCTGGTACAAAACGTCACACTTCTCACTTCTTAAGTAACTCTTTTCTTTAACTTTAAAAGGGAAAAAAACTCACCCTTCGTCAAACAAAACTTCAATCAGGGATACCTTCGTAAATTAATCAGAGTTCAAAGACGTGGCCCGCGAAGGTGTTGACGGTCAAAAAAAGTGCGTAAACCAGCATGCACCTTTATTGGGGTTACCCGAGGAATGAACCAGGCCACGTTTGGTTGTAACTTTGAGTTACAATATCAGAGCTATCATATCGCCATGGATCGTGAGCTTTTCACGCTGGTAGAAGCTCTTCTACTTTCCCAGCCACATCGTACAAGTTTTTGCGTGCCGTCACTCTTGACCCGTATTTTTTTCCTTCTATTTGATGACCTTTTGTATTGTTTGTCTGTATCCCGTCCCCCCCCCCCCTCTCTCTCTCTCTCTCTCTCTCTCTCTCTCTCTCTCTCTCTCTCTCTCTCTCTCTCTCTCTCTCTCTCTCTTTCTCCCTCTCGCTTGTTTGTATTTCCTTTGCTCTTTGTTTCTCACATTTGCCCATTTTATTTCTTAAAATGATACATTTTAAAATATTCATTTAAACTTTTCGTCCTAAAAAATTATGTCCATATTATTATATTCATGAATCACTTAATGTCAATTACATTTCTCGAAATAATATACTACTACTTGTTAACTGCATGTTCCTCTGTATTGTCTTTCTTAAAATAATCTACCAACTCTCGCTTTTATTTGCATTGAAATTTAATTTTTAAAATGACTATTTACTATATATGCCCATCTTAAAATGATATAATGACTAAGTATACGAACAAAAAAGGTGAATTTCCTTAACCTGCCTCACATGGTTCGAGCGGATCAGCATGTTTGTCATCATTCTGAACTGTGTGACTCTGGGCATGTATCAGCCGTGTAACGACGTGGTCTGCGATACGTTCAGGTAAGTTCTGGAGCTCCCTC
>NW_004797362.1:1592026-1593808 GCF_000002075.1 Aplysia californica
CACACTCTCTCTCTTTCTCTCTTTCTACCCCCCCCCCTCTATCTACTGCGTCATTATTGGTTATTGTCTGTTTTTTTACGATAATATATCATTAGCTGTACACCATCCCTTCCGCCTACACAAGTAAGCCACATGTTTCATTCACATTATTCACTTTGTTATTCAGAGTTAAGTCTGTCTTATTATACATTTATTTTTATGCCAGTCGTTCCCTCGCATTCTATACTACCTGAGAAGGTGGTACATTGTCTTGTTTCGAAATTCCCCAAATCATTGCCCAACCTGTAATTTTCAGCGAGTACGCAAATTACATTAGACAAATACATCCGCATACATGTGGTTTTGTGGTCTAGACTTGCTTCAAGTTGACACCGTAGGAGCCCTTATGTAGATGATAATATGATCATTATTGGAAGAGCTGGCGGAGGGTGGTGTCAGTATAGGAAGGAGTGGCTGTAAGTTGAAAATTCTCCTATGAGATTTTATGATTTTATTTCTAAAACATTATGTATAATGTTATTCATACGAGAATTTATTACAAAATACGTACATATTACAGCTGTAGTCGCTCTGGCACAATTTGTTGAGGACTGGAGTTCAAATCTGAATGTAGTGTAGTCACAATTGTCTTTTCTGTTTTTCCTGAAGTACATACATGTATTGACAAAAGGCTCAAGGGGGGGGGGGTCGGGGAGCGGGGCAAAGGAAGAAGAAAGTGAAGGAGAGGGATGGGGGGAAGAGGGTGCGAAGTAGATGGGTAAAAGTTGTGGAAGAATGAAGGAAAGAGAGGGGTGGGGTAGGGGAGGAGTAAAGGAGTGGGGAGAAAGAAGGAGAAGTACGAGGGAAGGAGGAGGGTGAAAAAGGACGGGGGTAAAGGAAGGAAGGGGTGAAAGAAAGAGGAGTAAAGGAAGGAAGGTGTGAAGGAACGAGAGGGTGGAGGAAAAGGGTGAAGGGAAGAGGTGGAGGTAGGTGAAAGGAAGGAGGCAGTGGATAAAAAAGGGGGGGGGGTGAAAGAGAAGATAGAAGGAGAGGGGTGAAGTAGACAGGAGAAAGAAAAAGGGTGAAGGAAGGAGGTGGTTGGATGGAAGAAGGGGATGAAGAAGAACAAAGAAGGAGAGTAGTAAAGGAGACGGATCGAGAAGATGGGTGAAGGAGAATGGTAAAGTAAGAAAGCGGGTGAAGGAATGAAAGAGGTGGGGAAGAGGGGTGAAGGAACGAGGGGGTGAAGGAAGAGTCAGAGTGGTGAAGGAAGGAATGGGTGAAAGAGAGGGATGAAAGCTGGGGGCGAAGGGAAGAGTGTGAGAGAATGACTTAAGATAATAGTTATACTCCCCAATGGTAATATTGTGCTTGCCTCATAGGATGGTAATACACTTTAAAAATGCAATGTATGTTTCAAAAAGAGCAGAACTTGTGATTAAAATCAACACAGACGTAAATACTGACTTCTGCTGTGGTGGGGCATTGATTCCTCTCGCAGTCGTACGCTGAAGACGTGAGTTTGAATCCCGTAAGGGGAGGATTATCTTATCGAATAACTGTGTCTCTCTGCAGGGACGTCTATTTGCTGGAATGTTAATTCCCTCTCAGTGGAGATTGCCAATGACAGACATGGACAAAGCAGCCCGCCTCCTTAAAGATCAACAATTTGTCGGTGGAGTCGTAAAACGTCTACAATTACACGACTAAACAAACATAAACACACACACACACACACACACACACATACACACACACATACACAGACATACACACACACACCTACACACACACACATATATA
>NW_004797362.1:1594019-1596112 GCF_000002075.1 Aplysia californica
TATATATATATAAACACACTTTTCTTTCTTTCGTTTTTTTTGTAGATGTTGTCTGTCCACTGCAGGATGAAGCCTTCCAACAAAGACATCCACTCTCTTTTTATCTGCTGTTTTCCGTCTCTAGGTTTGTATTCGTCTGCTCTCTGGTGTTATCTTGTCACCTTCTTCCTGGTCTTCATCCTAATCAATTTTTCCTTTTCTTAGTCTCCATTCAATGAATTTTTTTTGTCCATCTGTCGTCTTTCTCAAAATCTCATGGACAGAGAGGAAAATAAATAAAGAAGTGCCCCCCAATGGCAGGTTGTGAGAGATCTACAATCAGAATCACAGAGCAAGACAATTGAGATTATTTGGCAACATAAACAGATCAAATAGACTAGAGAAACTGGTGCTGTGTGGGAAGATTAAGGGAAAGAAGAGAAGAGGAAAACGAAGAACAGATGACTGGAACAACTTTGTTACGAATGTCATAAAGAGAAAAAAGAGCTGATCAAGAAGACAGACAACAGGAAGGAATTACCCGGTAGAGTGAAAGACAGTAAAAGCACATAGTATTGAATATGCATTCATAACATCATAAGTCCTCAGACACACGTCGTACATATCTTGTTTTGATAAGAGTTGTACAACACTTGCAACTTAGGTCTTGTAAGCGCTGTCGTACAGGCTTTGCGTTCGATTTCGTTTTTGTACGGACGCGAGACCAGAATGAGAGGGAGTGCCACTGTATTGAGAGTAGAGTAGGTAAAAGTACATTTCCACCCACCATTCTTAAAATAAGTTCAAAGCTTCTTCACACATGACCTCACATCGACCCAAAAGTGGCTCTAGAGAGGGTGAAGACCACAGACGTACGAAGAACTCCGGTTAGTCGGGGGAGGGGGTGGGGGCTCAAGTTACTTTTACCTAAAAGTATTTCTTACGTCAATACACATGGTTTGCTTTGGGTACACACACTGTTAAAGAATTATTGTATTGTATCAAAATTTTATCATAGCCAGTCCCCCCCCCCCCCTTCCCCATTTTTCCTGACCCTCCTCCTCCTTTTGGTGTCCACCTAACGTCTCAAAAGGAAAAGCTGTTGACTCGAAAAAAGTGTAGGACTGACGAGCTGTTTGTGTTTTTGTTTTTTAGTTTTTATCTATTTGTTTGTTTCTTTGTTTTGGGGCATGAGTGTTTTGAGAACGAAGTAAAAGTCCCAAAAGTACTTAGAAGGTAAATACTATTATTTTAATGGCTTAAAGACAGACGGTATACAGTCTTCTAGCCACCAACGGGTACATTCCTAAACAGCACAGACAGGGCACTCGTTGTCAGGCAATATCCACGTCTCTGTACAGCTCTGTCTACTAAAGTCGGTGGAGCCGATGCTAACTGAGAGAACAGAACTTGTTTTCTAACACTGGAATGTGTAACATGTTTAGGATTTACCATTTCCATAAAACGATACACGATATCAAACAAAATCATACGAAGATAAGAGTCAAATTATAATAATATTATCATGTTGTGAAATTTGGCGTAGGTGTGACATTTTGCGCGGTACTTACTTGTCTTCTGACTGAAAGCCCACTTTCCTGCAAATAATTATGTTGACCATTCCAACCTCCCAACTTCAATTTTGCCTTGTAAATGTTTTACGCTCCGTCGACCCAATTTGAGATTTCCAGCTCTTAATTCTGTTCTTTCTATCTTTTTGTGTGGGTTTTTTTTTCAGAATTTCCCCTCAATGGGCGTCATTGCTTCAATTATCTTCTATTTACTTATTTAAAAACCCAGTAAACAAAAATTAACAGCATTTAGGAGGCAGGTTGCTTTAATCGGCATGTCACGGCCAACCTGGCGTCGGTGGGATAGCTGACAGACGAAGATATTTTTCCGGCGAATATAGAATTCAGGTTTCTTCATGCAAAGGCAAAGACTATACCCATTAATCATTACACTGCAGACGCAGGCGCGTCAGTTTACCCAAAAAGGTCTAGAAACTCAAAGCAGTACTTTGCAACGTCGCAGAATTCGAAATACAACAGAGTGCGTATATTCTTCTTCTTCTTCTTCTTCTTCTTCTTCTTCTTCTTCTTCTTCTTCTTCTT
>NW_004797362.1:1598727-1601770 GCF_000002075.1 Aplysia californica
GATAGATAGATAGATAGATAGATAGATAGATAGATAGATAGATAGATAGATAGATTGATAGATTTTCCCCCACCCGATTCACTTTGCATGTTGTATCCCCACCACACCCCCACCACCCTTACTCACTCACCTTTTCATCCACTGGCACTGGCAGTCAAAATTGTGAACGACGTTGGAGTGGCAAGGCAGAAGTTACAGAGACAGCTTAAGACGACTTCTTTATTGTTGGTCAACAATTTCAAAATTGGTAATTACTTGGGTTTTTACACCTCGTTCCACACAGTAAGACCCTGTCTGTTCACTATCTTTAGGTAGATTTTTTGTTTATGTAATTAATATCTCTATCTACATGTATAATATTTGTATATTATACATCTAGCACTATGAATAATCTGGCTCCAATTACCTGCTGTATCGCTGTATCTACTACATATTATCTCTAGCTAGGTTATGATTATCTAACATCTAGCTTTATTTGTATATTATATATCTGTTTATCCATATAATATGTCGATTTTGATCTATTTTTATTTTGGGGGGGCAAACTTTTACTTTTCGACCTGCACGCAGATGCATTGTTGTGAGGGCTAAACTGTTATGATTTGTTCTGCAGAACACACATATGGCCACAAGAACCCTTGCAAATCAATTTCTTCAAGTAATTATCAATCCTTATTGCCAAACTATCAAATCATGGTTAAATGCAGGGGGCATGCCCTCCCCCCATCTCCCTTGAAATCCTTAGATTCTTTTTAGGTCAGGTCTTTGTTAAAAACAAATCAAATAATACTACTCCATTGTAATATAGTTCATATAAAAATACTAGCAGGGCCCCTTTCGATGAAAGGAACGATTGGTGCATTAACATCAACTGAAAGTCATTGGCCTATTATATTTACACTCTCCTGGGATGGAGCAATAAATCTTGAGAGATGCAAAAACGATCTAGATCTAGATCTATACTCTCAAAACAAAATGCGCCTCGCGAATTATCACTTCCGCACCGTATTTTCTAAAATTACAGAGACAGAAGCGTTGGCCTACAAAAGCGATCGGCGAAATAAAGAAATTTAGCTTTTTGCAGCAAAACTGTCTCAAAACTGAAAAAGCGAAGGGCGTCATGATCTGGGTAATATTTTAAAGAGTCTTTTGGCGAAAACTGCATGTCAAAAATGCAGCCATTAAAAAGCCTTTTGAATAGCAAAATTCGGCCACCACAAATAGATGATAGATACATAATCTCATAAATTAATAATTTGCAATGAATATAAAGTCAAAACGTGTGTAAAGCAGAAAATGAACAAGAAAAGTGCTTTAGAATATCTAAGCTTGAGGTGGGTCCATGACTAAAAAAAAATATCATTTCTTTTTTACTCTTCTGTCTCTATCTATCGCTATCATTTTCCCGAGCTATCCACCAGTTCTATATATAACCTCTAGATCTTTCTATCCTCTTATCTCTATATTATATCTCTATCATCTACCTCTATCTATTCCCTATGTCTCCTCTTTCTATCCTTTATTTCTATCCACGATCTATCATTCCTTCTTTATCCTCTATCCCTATCAACCAAAAATATGTCCTCTATCCGTATCTATCATGTGTCTTTTTTATCATCTATCCTCTATCGTCTTTCTATTTATTATCTCTATCAATCCTCTATCCTTACTTGTCCCGTATCACAGACGCTTGGACCTGTATATTAACGTCTAAACTGTTCAAACTCGTGACGAAAGTGTGGCGAACCTTGAAAAAAAACTGAGGAAAAAAAAAGATTTCGACCAAGCCCGGAACCCTCTGGCACAATTAAGCCAGTGCAATGCTCGAGACACTGCAAAGGAAACATGGCTACCGTGTGCAAAGAGACCCAAAACTTTATGACGGCCAGGAGGACCTGCGACGAAGTAGCCTCATACTAGTCACTGGGATGTCCATTTTGAGAAGGAGGAGGAGAAGAAGAAGAAAAAGATTGGCGTTCAGTTGGCAATGATGGAAAGGATTACCAGTTTTACTACATGTACTTTAATTTCAAGAAATATCGCCGCCTAAGATTTACAAAGTTCTACCCAGTTTTAAGAAATTTGACTTAAACGTTTTTGAACTCACATGACATCGAATGCAATTCTTTGGATATCTTGATAAAAACTCCAAATAATCTTACGATTTTGATAGTGCGAATAGAATATTAATTGGTTTCTGATCTCATGGTCTTAGTGACACAAAACAGTCAAATATGTCAGATAGAACTTTGTTATTCTGAGGGAACGAAATAATGTAGAATAATTAAAAGCATGAGTATACGGCATCTCCCCATTCAACAAAAAGGCCTATGCACTTTACAATCTACAGAATTACCCCAGAAGACTCTTAAAACAGTCTGAGGTATTATTAGCTTCCCTGTTTTGAGCGCTAACAAACACTAACAAACTCACAAGATTTTTGGTTGTCTATAGCCGGGTAGCAATTTCCACCAGGATGGAGTGGGGAAAATCCATGTAAAGTTCCTGTCTCAGGTACACTACGTCAGGCCCCTGAAAGGCTTTGAACCCACAATCTTTTGGTTGTGAGTCCAACAGCCTAGATACTTGACCACAGACACAACAATGTAGAGGTCTCAATTCGCCTCCGTAGAGAGATTCTGTTTTCAAAGCTCATATCGGATATCAAAAGTGCTAGACATAAAACAGCTACATGAAACTCAGGTTTTAAACGCGCACACACCGAAAAAAGATTTATAAATAAGTGAAATACATTTTTACAAAAATATAATTCCAAAATCTCATGATAGAGCACAAAGCTCTGCATCATGTGTAGGTATAAGATTACCAAAGACACAAAACAAAAGGGATGAATTTGTTCTCAAATGTCATTCCATAATTTAATTTTTAAAGAGAGAATAAGCGGCACATTCTTGATTTGCTTTTGTTTGTTTTTTGCTTTTGCTGTGCTTTTGGTGGGGTTTGTGGGGGAGGGGGGGAGGGGGTTTGTTGTTCAGTCTTGCGTAAAAACACGCATTTCTCTTAAGTGAAAACAACTGCATTT
>NW_004797362.1:1603104-1615178 GCF_000002075.1 Aplysia californica
ATTGTGGCGAGTATCGGATAGTAGTCACTATAAAAAGCATAATAATAATAATATCTGCTCTTTTTAAACCTTTACAATGGCGCTCATATGACCTCATGCAGTTGCGAGCGCCGTAAAACGTTACTAAAACAAAACAAAACCTTTATAAACACTACTACACAGTGACTGCGCGTCTTCTTTTTCTTGCCTTGCATGATTACTGTCTATAATGTTATCCTTTGTTTTCGTCTTTTCCCCTATAAATTAAGCTATACTTCCTTTACACACAATATGTTTCCAGCTGTATGTTACACAAAACTAATCATTTACATTCCTTTGAAAACAACATTATTATACATTTTGCATTTCTTCTCGAAGACATTCATTCTTTCTGTACTGAAACTGTAAACCCAAATCTCAAAGAGGATAATATTTCGAGAAGGGCAGGACCCCCATAATTTTTCTCTAAGATGGAGAAAATCAGTGGTAAAATAGCCACTGAATGTAAAATTAAGCCCCATAAAATTTCATTAAACGGACCCCTTTGCGGGTGGTTCGCGGGTGGTTCGCGGGTGGTTCGCGGGTGCTCTGGCTTGGTTTGGTCCTTCTTTCATATCTAACATAATTATATAATTGTCCTTATCGTTCATCATTTTGTTTGTTTGTTGGTTACTTTCTAAAAACATCTCTAATCTTCGGCAGTTTTTGACATAACTGTGTTGCTAGTGGTGTAAAAATCTTACTAAACGAAAAAAAACCCAAAAAAACCCCGACCCCTCTGTCTCTTCTGCAGTGCAATCATAACCCGCGCTTTCGCACCTGAAGGCAAACATTTTAAATACAGAATTGGGTCTCGAAGACACGTCTCAAGATAGTTCTTTATTGAATTATCTGTGGAAATGTTCACTAACTTAATGGGTCACTCTCTCCATTGCGCTCCGTCTGCCCTCTACAATTCTTGTAGTTTCTAGATCCCCTTAACAGTGACTCTAAGAGAGGTTTTTATCTGTTCGCCATGTTGCCTTTTCCCCCTCTGTACATTCTCGTTTTTTTAAGCCATTCTCGTTTTTCTCTAAAGCTTCTTTTGTTGTGTGTGCGAATGTGTCTGGTTTGTATTTTTTTCTGTTTTATTGTTAATCCGTTTCTTTCGTTATAAAACTTGTTGTCATAGATCCGTGAAATGCTGTAAGATGTCCCTTATTCTGCATTTTTATCTAAGTTTGTCTCTTTTCATTTGATAATTTATACGGACTTGTTCGTATAAAGATAGTTTACGCGCGTTTATGGTGTAGCTGTTAGGCGCATGCAGAAGGCATGGGTTCGATTCGCGTGTGGGATGAATTTTAATCGAGTATGTCAGTCTTTCTGCTGGGATGTCGTTTTCCTCTCAGCCAAACTCTCGAAGCCCGCCTCATAAATGATCTAATTTTTTTTTCGGTGAGGACGTAAAAAGCATCTACACTACAAAGGGAATGTGGCAGATCCTCCTGCCACAGATCCCAGTTCGGTATCTCCTTTGTGCAAGTAAACCCTTTGGGGGGTTTTTTCTCTGATTATTTTCCTTAACGTTCTAATCTCAAACAGATAGGGATGAATACGTCGTACCTTACTTGAGTACCGGGGTACCGTAATGACATAAACATAGAGGTCCTCTATAAACATCGCACACCTTTATGCTTTTTAAAATATTTTTTATCGAAGTAAAAAAAAGACAGGTGTCTATTGTGTAGTGGTTAGGCGCCTCTCTGTCGCTCTCAGGAGAACTGAGTTCAATTCCCGAATATGGATAACTTTCTTTTGAATGTCTCGGTCTTTCTGCTCAGATGTTATCTTATAAAAATGTCATCTCACTCAGCCAAAGTTGGCTCTGACAGGCAAGATCAGAAACTCACCTCCTAAATTATCCAACTAGGTTGCATTGATAGGGACGTAAAAGAACACCTGCGTTAAAAAAGAAATATTACAGAAGTAAAAAGAAGGACATCAGAACAACAAGGGTAATGTACTTGTGATGGGCAGGTATCGATACCAGGTACTCGATACTTAGATACCTACAATGATAGTACATAAGATGGGCCACTTCTCTCTTTGAGCCAATTAAAAAAGTGTCCTCAAAATTTGGTGGCGCCCTCTTCGCAAAAGCGCACCTTTAGCGAACAGAGTTATCCCACTTGAGTTTAAAAAATCAAAGTGAAACTAGCACGTTTTTGAATGAATTTCGGAAGAACGCTTTTTTAAAATGGCTACGCTGACAAAAAACCTCTTCCGGAGGAAAGGGTGGTTGTTTTCTTCGTTTAATTTGACTTTAGAATGAAAGGCGAGAGGTCATTAAAATTTTAAAAAACTAAAACTCCGTACTGAACGAACCCGAACTGCTGATGAACAGCAGTCGATCTGCGCACGTAAGGAGGTGCTATTCCTATTCTTCTTCTGGGAAAACGAATGAGAGCTTCAAAACAGACTGCAGCGCCATCTGAAGCAAAGAGCATACTTCCTGCGGACACTTTTTTGGCTGAGTGGCCCATCTTGTTATTTACTATCTTTGGATACCAATAGGTATCGGTATCGGTACCGATACCTGCTCCAAACATCGATACCTATGTGTTATTTATCTCAGGGCTGCCAAAGCAAGTGACTTGGGCCTTGAAAAATGTTTTGTTTATCAAAACTGATAAGTTTTCGTAGGGGGCAAGCGTCTTAAATTAATCTAGTGATTTTTTAACAAAAAGAGAGAAGTTTTTCATGAAATCTATCTAGTGATTTTGCAAAATCTTCACTGACAACCCTGATTTATCCTCATTGGTTTAATTTAAAGTTGCTAAAAATCTGGTAAATTGAATTGCCTTTTTAGAACTCTTGTGTTTTTATTTTCCAATACTAACATTTTCTGCAAAGTTGACTTTCCTCCAATACTTCACTTAATTTTTGTTTTTATTCTCATATTTGGGTATCTCTTTCTCTCTCTCTCTCTCTCTCTCTCTCTCTCTCTCTCTCTCTCTCTCTCTCTCTCTCTCTCTCTCTCTCTCTCTCTCTCTCTCTCTCTCTCTCTCTCTCTCTCTCTCTCTCTTTTACAAGTCACAACTTGTCTAGACACGATTACCTAAATACTTGGAAAAGTATAGTTGTATTTTTGTCTTTACTTATTACCCCCGGCGTATGTTACTAATAACATTAGGTATCGAGGTATCGGTATCGATACCTTGAAAAGTACTAGGTATCGACATCGATACCTAAATTGTGGTATCGGCCCATCACTATAATGTACTGTAATATGTGTCACGACGCTGCGGAACCAGGCGCTCGTCATTTTTTGGGCATGTAGAGTTATTGGTATCACTTTAAAGCTTGTTCATTTGTATTGCTTTGGATTTAAAAAAATATCCATTTATCTTGAATACGAGTCGAAATGTTTGCTAACGAAGCAGGTGGGGGTCACCTGGTTTCAGAGGTAAAATTAGTCTGAAAATGGCCGCCAAAGATTATTTATTTCCTTCGCTTGAGAGTCCGTGAAAAGTGAAAATTTACATGCATTTTCTGTACCTTTAATCAACGTTTTTCAGTAAAAATCCACACAGAAATATAGGCACCTGATTTGATCACGCTGATTCACATATAAATTTAGTGTAAGGCAACAAGCAACGCGAAATGGACCAACAACCAAGCCTGTGTGTACAGGATTATATTTTTAACAGATGAACCTCTAAAAAGAGTATGACTCTCAAAAGAGGGTGGACAGGTTTAATCCGAATAAAAGCTGCATTCAAACAGGATGAAACTGAGGAGAATATAGGAGGGGCACTATTGTAATACAGGACACCATTTTTTCACAGTTTAAACATAAAACATAATTGTATCAGCGCACCTCCGAAACTGATCAGGGCGCGTCGTTTTTACGCCGTACTGTCCAATAGCCGCTTCTCTTTCTTTTTCGGCGTGTTAAAATGTACAAGCTCCTCGTCTATTGATACCTACGTGTGTGCTGTGGTAGTTAGACTCTTCTCTTTTCCCAGCTTATAAATAAAGACAGGAGTGAGAATCCAACGAGGGAAGTCGTCAGATACAATTGTACTTACTTACTTTTACTTTTACTTTTTCATCCTCTGTTGGCGTTAAGCGTCGAGGGGAGATGCAGTTTTCTATAGTAATCAAAAGAGATACATAACTGTAACAACCTGAATCTAAAACATCACTGTCAGAACTCAGTCATAAAACATCATTGTAAAAAAAAGTGCATACATCTAATTTATTTCCAGCAATACCAAAATTGTTTCATGAAAGTTAAATATGAGACGCTTTAATTCATGTCGAACGGGTTTGAGTAGATCTAGATAGATTAGAAAATAATACATAGATCTATCTGCTAACGAAAGACTTGCGTTTGTTGCATTTCCTCAATAGCTTTTTTGTAGTTATGTGATACATTTGACATAACGAATCTTTCGTCCTTGGCATAAAAATTATGCATTTGAGAACACTTGCTTTCTGTTAAGTGGCGCATTATTTGTCCTGAGGCACGTTCTATAACAATAAACTAACAGAAACCCTATCGAGTGATTTGTAAACCTGAGGAAGCCAGTTTCTTCTGTGCTGATACACCCAAGAATTAAGATTTTTTAAAGGCCAACAGCAATGCTATTGAATTTCAAGAACGCCAGTAATAAAAACAAATATTAGCAAGTAGGCCACGCAAAAAAGTGGCCAATAATATATAGAAGGCACTTTTGGTAAGAAAGAAGTTTGTAGAAACCGTTTTGGTAGAAAATTAGACCTTTAGAAAATACTCTTGGTGAATGCCCACTGGAATAATCAGTAAAATAAATTTAACCGGACCCCCCCCCCCCCCTAAACCCCAACAAAGACCCCATTAGACTTAAAAAGCGCTTTTCTTGCAAGACGTCATTTTGTCCTACTTGCGATCCAACAGAGTGTGGAGACCCTGGGTGCGCGTAGTAAGTTCTGAATAGAGGGTCTAAGTTTACTTTTACCTCTGAACGTCTACCTAAAGAAAAAAAAGATAATCTCCGCTCAAGTACAACTCTTTACATCTGAAATGATTACTAGACTCGTTGCTTTTGTAGCTTTCAGTAGGAGTTTTACAGCGCTTGCTACCCAGTTAGGTCATATAACTGCAGAAAAATGAGAGGTGTTACTAGTTAATAGCAATACAAAAGAAAGAGGAGAGATAATGACATTAGATGTATGGTTTCTTGTTTCCTTAGTAAGGAAATAATGTTAAAGTAATAATAATAATAATTACATTTATATAGCGCATATCCATGCTCAAGAGCTTGCTCTATGCGCTTTACAACTATTATTACCCCAGCAGACCCTCTGAGAACACTCGGAAACATTCTCAGCTTCCGCGGAAGCATACAGTGCAAGCTGCGGATTTCACGCGCTCAAACACTATCAAACTGAAACGATCTTTCACTGTCTATAGCTGGGTACCCATTTCCACCTGAGTGAAGTGAGGAAAATTTGTGCAAAGTGCCTTTCCTAAGGACACAACGTCGGGTCCCTGGCGGGATTCGAACCCACGACCGTACGGTCATAAAAACTTGAACTTATTTACCTCTAAACTTAAGACTTACAGCAGTTAGTGCCCATGAATTCTATGCATATTCAGTAAATGTCAGCCCTTTCTAAACGACACTATCTTTCTTCTCGACCTGAAATCTTTATTCCTAACTCCCCCTTTAGTCCAGGTAGTCTCGACGATGTCTGTGATAACCGTTAGGCGCATCCCCGTTGCACGCAGAAGATGTGAGTTTGATTCCAGTCTACCTAAATCTAAATCGATTGTCTTTGTCAGTGTGCTTGGACTTTGCATTCCTCTCAGCCCAGGTTGGCTCTGACGGGCATGGTCGAAGCAGCCGGTCTTCTAAATGTTCTAAATTGTATCGATGGAGGAGTTAAAACTAGATTACAGTAACAGTTTCACAACGCATCGATGCGTGCCTTTATTTTGTCTTTATGTTGGCATGGTGAATTTATTTCCATTTGTATCGGTCTCTCCTGCACAAAGCAGGAGGCGTCTAGTGGTTAGGCTACCGACTCGTAATCATGAGGTTGCGGGTTCAGGGGTTCGAGCCGCGGGCCCGACGTTGTGTTCTTGGGAAAGTCACTTTCACGAATGTTCCCCACTTCACCCAGGTGAAAATGGGTACCCAGCTATAGACAGTGAAAGATCTTGTCAGTTTGTTAGTGTTTGAGCGCTTAACCAGCTGCTTGCACGGTATGCTTCCCGGTAAGCTGATAATGTTTCTGAGTGTTCTATGGTCTGCTGGTGTAATAATGTAGTGTAAAGCGCATAGAGCTTGCTTTCGAGTGGGGACATGCGCTATATAAATGAATGCTATTTATTATTATTATTATTATTATAATTATAATAATAATAATAATAATAATAATAATAATAATAATAATAATAATATTAATAATAATAATAATAATCATTATTATTATATAACTAAATATTCAGTGCTGGGGTTATTGCCCAGCACCATGCATAGTGTTCTATTATCCTAATTAATATCACAATGGGCTATGATGCCATCCAATTTCATACCTCCAAGGGGGTGTTCTTGAAGTTGGGAAATCTTAGGAATTGTCAGGACTCTCCACGCACCTAGCCTGGTCGTACAGGAGATGGAAATTGGATGCCGTTGTCGTGCTTCTTACACAGACTTCAACATAAGTTAAAGACCACCGTGACAGACTGCTTTGATATTTCAAAAATTCGGAAAAAAAGACTGCAAGGAACTTTCAGTTCTGTTGTTTGTTGGGGTTTTTTTCTCTGAAAGTGAAAATGGGTTAATAATGCGTACTGTAAAGCTTCCTAAAGGGGCAAAACCACCACGTGCAGCACGGAGATCCTCAGGGAATTTTATACCAAATTTGCTGTTATTTATCGACTTGTGTTCGACACCACGGATATTTCTCAGTTCAAATTTCTGGTGAACGTGATAAACGGACGTATGGTCTCGAACTTTGCTCACTTTGGTGGCAATATAAGCTGCCGTTTGCGCAAATATAGTATCGCATCAACATGCCACCAAGACGAAAGCTGAGAGACTTTGGTCGTGCCAGGGCTATGGCATGGCTGCAGGATGGCGTTGGAGCCAGAGAAGTTGTTAGAAGGCTTGCTGTGTCACACTCTATCATTGTCCGCCTGAGGCAGTGCCATCAAGCCACAGGATCAGTCCAAGAACGCCTACGTGCAAGTCGACCCAGGAAGACCTCTCAGAGAGAGGAACAATATGCCCACTTGCAGGTCCTGCGACAGAGGACAACGACAGCCAAAAACGTCAAGCATCGTCTGCCTGCTGCTACCAACACGGCGGTGAGCTCCCACACCATTCGGCGTCGTCTGCATGCTGCCAACATCCGTGCCAGGCGTCCAACCAAGAAACCAAGGCTGATTGCAGGACACCAGGCAAGTTGTCTGGTTTGGTGCAAGGCCAATGAACCACGGACACCTGCCAAATGGGGCCATGTGTTGTTCACAGATGAGTCATGATTCGTGGTCAACCCAAACGATGGACGTGTGCGTGTGTGGCGGCGTCCACAAGAACAGTTAATTGACGTTGATGTACAGGAGGCGACTCCTTTCGGTGGTGGCTTAATAGTGTTATGGTATTGGCTTAGCACACACCATAGAACCACCTTTTACCATGTTTATTGTATTCTGAATGGCCAGCGGTACCTGCAAGAGATTCTGCAGCCACTCGTCATAGCGTGTCTCCAGCACATTGGCCAACATGCAATGCTCCAGGACGACAACGCCACCCCACATCGTTGCAGCAGCAGTAAACGCGTTCATCAGGCAAGCAGGGATTACAAGAATGGCCTACCAACAGTCCTGACTTTAACCCCATTGAGAATGTGTATGTGGGGTAAACTTGCTCGGAGAGTCCAGCAGCACCAGCCACCATCAGCTAACCGACAAGTGCTGCTACAGATCCTGTAGAAGGAGTGGGTAAACCTCCCTCAGGTCTTCATTGCCACCACCATCAATACCATGAGGCGACGCTGCCTTGATTGCATTGCTCGGTGTGGTGGGTACATCCATTTTGGAACGGACTGTCATAGACACTAATTCCTGGATTTTTCTTTTGAGGGGTACTGTTGTACAAAGACCACATTTCAAATGCTGAGGTAAGGAACATGATCACCAACGCAGTGGGGCTACATGAAGATCTACTGACCACAGTGAAGAGACGAAAATTAATATGGTATGGGCATGTCGCAAGGTCCACAGACTTGCCAAAACAATCCTACAAGGAACCGTACAAGGAAAGAGAGAGAGGAAGGCAGAGAAGAAGATGAGAGGACAACATTACAGAGTGGACAGGAAAGACGACGGGTGACAATCTGAGGAAAGCAGAGGACAAAGAGAAATGGCGAGAGCTGGTTGTCAGATGCAGTGGTGCCCCCACGGTTGCCCCAACCTCGGGATAGAAGAAGAAGTTGTTCCGAGCGACATAATATTATCTAAGTTCGTGAAGTTATCATTCAAAAATTGAATTTATTTTGCTAAAACATTATTCCATTAAACTATCTTTGAAATCTAATATATATTTGACAACTTGGAAACACATGTGTCACTTTTCCCCTAAAACTACGACAGCTACAGAGTTGAAAATTGGCAAGTACCACCTGCAAAAGGATAAATAGGTCCCCATGATGGAGCCCAAATTTTGACTTAATCATTTCCTGAATTTAGACAAATATATTTGACTAAAATTTGGCCTTTGTGATTATTCCATTGAGAAACAAAACAAATCTGCGTAGCTGTTCTGCACAGAGGAAGTGCCGGAAGTTATATTTCGCGAGGGGCATTTTGTTTTGAGAATATAGATCTAGATCTAGACCTAATTTTTTGCATCTCTCAAGATTAATTATTGCTCTATTCCAGTAGAGAGTAAATATAGTAGGCCAATGACTTTCAGTTGATGTTAATGCACCGATCATTCCTTTCGTTGAAAGTGGGCTCAGCTAGTTTCAAATATTTTGCTTTTCACCTATTTGTGTTGCGAGCGTGTTTGCAAATGGTCCTTAACATATTTTGAAGTCTCTGTGTCCGTTTGTTTATTTAGTATCATTCGTTTTTGTTTTTTTGTTGTTGTTGCTTTGTTTTGTTTTGTTTTTGTTTTTGTTTTTTTCTGGGGGGGTGGAAGTCTTTTTTTTGGGGGGGGGGGGATTCTTTTGAGGGGTTTTTTTTTTGTTTGTTTTGGCTTTTAAAAGATTACAAGAATTATAAAATCAAACATTTCACGCTATCATTGAAATAATTTACATGATTTAAAAAATAGGAGTCAAGTTGCCTTGACACTGCCGGTCAGGGCCAGCCTTGGTTTAGTGGGATACAGCAATCCAACAGACAGTAAATGGGTACTGTGTGTGTGTTTTAAAAAAGATTTTTACATTTTTTTTAAATCTCAAAAATAAATCTTAAAACATGGATTGTACCCATCCGAGCACCATCATCATCATCATCATCATCATCATCATCATCATCATCATCATCATCATCACAGACTTTCTCGTTCAGCATCAGGGAATAGGCCACGAACAAACAGGTTCCACCTTTCCCTATCCAAAGCTAGCCTCTTGATTGTCTACCAAGACTGAAACATTAGACATGTTTGCCAGTGTATCTAACTTTTTTGGAGTTTTTACAGGGTTGGGTAGCTGGCCTTCCTCCAACAAGCGGCGGGTTTGGGGTAACCAGACCTACGCATCTTTTAGTCGCCTGTTACAACAACGCAGTATCACCGTAGGTACTATTTTTTTCTCCCCCCCCCCTCCCCCACATTGTAAAACTATGGACGCCCTTATCGTCAGGGGCAGCAGCCCATACGAGCATTTCCTTCTGACTAAAAACGACTTTGATTTGGAAGTGAAGTCGAACCTGCCTTAAAGGTCAGGCAGGTCTCCATAGCGGTTACCTGTACTAACGGCCATTGTTTCTTAGCACCCTTGCTTTTTTTTGTTCTATATAATTATTCTAACATTCCATAGCAGTCGGTCATTTTTGCAACAAGTCTGCCTCAAAACACGCTCATTGCGGTCAATAGCTACAAAACTTATCCGCCAGCCCTTCCTCAGACTGAGTTTGTACTTTCGGTCAATAGAAAAAAAGCTTGTATAATAAATAAGAATTTTAATGGAGATGGAATAGGTAGATAAAATCAAAGTTTCGTACTTTATACTATCTGTTGACTTTGTCAATTCTAATGACTATGGAGCTCATATGACCTTATGCAGTTGCGAGCACCGTAAAACCCTCTACTATAATAATAATAATAAGTGACTGTAACTATAACTAGACCCTAACCAAAGCAGCTATTTGTCTGTTACGGTTACTTTTGTCTGTGGTCTTCAGTAACCGTTATGGACAATTTCGATTGCACAAGCTTGTTCAAAAGTGGGTAAGATCCACGTCAAACTTCAATAAACTTGCTCTAAGCCTAGTGTCGTACATTGTGTCGTGGGATTTCCTCCCTTTTGGAATATCAAGTGCCCCAAAAAACCGATTTAAAGAAAACTAAAAGCCATACTCAAGAAACAGAAACAGGCTGAGAGACGAACGTGTTGCAGTGCTTAAGACTCTAGCTTCAGAATCCTGATATCTAAGATTTCAGTTGGTTTTTATTTTCATTTTAAGCAAGTGTTCAAGGCTCTACAAATTCCACTTTGTACTCTGGCTGACAGATGTCAAAACATAGGATTTGTAGGGGGGGCTCAGTTGCCCAACAGCTTAACAGATATATGTGAGCTCTCGTGGTCTAGAGGTTACTGTGTTCGCTTCTCATCCAATAGATCCCGGGTTTGAAACCTGAAAGCGAGGGAACATTTTCTTTCTTAAAATGTTCTTCCTTCACCTTGCCTACTCTCTTACCATGTTCTGCCATCTGCTTTCGTCTCTATTTTCTGCTGCCACCCCTAACTCCCACCTCCAATTCACACCCCCAACTCCCACCCCCTTTGGCCCCTTCTCTGGACTCCTGATTCTTTCAGTAGCCTTTCTACCGCTACTCCTTGGCTCCTTCTTACTGTTGCCTTTCAGTCACACCCCTGATTTTAGGGGAGGTAAGATCTAAAACCTAGCCTTCTCGGATGAAGTCGAAAAATCTCGGAGGCGCAGTATGCAAGGTGTGCACGTTAAAGATCCCTTGATGGTCTAAAATCGATAAGAGTAGGTTTCGGTCGCCACCCAGGCAAAATTCAAAATTAATTCCTACCTAAGTGAAAATGTTTAATGCGTCCCGCGCTCTCACATGACCTTCAGAAGTTGCCAGCGCCGTAAAACACCTACCAAAACAACTGTAGATACGGTGTTCGCCTGTCAATCCCGAGGGGGGCCAAATTCGATACCCACCACAGTAAAAAATATTTCCTCAGGATCCATCATCTACTATTGTCAAATAAAGACCAAAAAGACTCGAAAGTCTTCCCTGAAAGTTTCGTATGTCTGATTTTCTTTGGTCATTCTAGAAATGAAGAGTAGGCCTTTATTTGGCGCAAAGTTCAAATGTAGATCCTACTCAAACATAAAGCCATTCTTGTAAGTATAAATTTTAATATTAAATGCACCTTCAAAATCGGCACGTGGATGCCCGTCAGACATGGAGTTATAATATTATATTCAGTGGAGATAGAAACGGTCATGTACTCGTACGTAAACATAAACCGAACTGTGAAACGAGAACCTCACAGTCAGTTACCCTTTGGACTGTAGCAGGCGCTCGCAGAGAAGACGATAGGAGTCGTTTCTTCATTCTGGCCATCCCATGTGCAGAACATCGATTCTGCCCTTTTAACAATAGTGGCTTTGTCTATTTATGTTGCAGTGCACAAAGAGTCAAATAAGTCATTATTGTCGACAGGTGTTAAAAATAAACAAAAACATGGCTGGTACTGCCACAAAACTCACCGAGCAGCCAGTTAAGTGCTACGAACTAAAACTGAATTTGTGAAAGTTGTTTTGTTTTGTTTTGTCTTATTTATGTTTTTTTCCTCGGATTAGGCAAGGGTCTATTTTACTTTTTCTTCCTCGAGTATTTCTTTAGAGAGATGGAGAGGGAGAGAGA
>NW_004797362.1:1615351-1620243 GCF_000002075.1 Aplysia californica
AGGGGGAGGATCCAGGTAGAGAGCGAGTGTGTGAAATTATGGACACCAAAATAAAGGTGTTTTGACCTGGGACTGCGCCCTTCCCTTTCAAGAATGACGTGTATATTATTCATTATTGTTTAGTAGGGCGTAAACATCTGCTGTTACAACAGCATTAAACTTGCTCAAGAGTAACTCTATAACCAGCGTGACGTAAATACCGCCTGAAGACCTTGCCCTCTGCACTAGACGCCAGACGTCAGAGGCCCAAGGGGCGAGTACTCTTATCTTAAATCAACACGAGACGCTCCAAAATATTACGGCGTCTGTTCAGCAATTGCCCGGATATCAGGACCCTCCGATTACCTGTTGCTATGAATAGGGGACGAGTGTGTGTTTGTGTGTTGGGTGGGAGGAGGGGAGGGGGGAGGAGAGGGTTCACAATACCAGTTCAATCAAAGTGCAAGCTTAAGTCGAAGCCACAGGAAAATCTATTACGAGCATGCCCTTAACCCTTCTCTGAAATTGCCCGCAATTTTACATACTCCCAGCAGAATTATCGAGGCTTAAGAAGTGACACCACAAAATCAAGCATTCGTACATGCACGTGGCAGAGCAAAAACAGAATAATTGGGTTGCTAAGTGTGCATTCGTCCGACTTTAAAAAATACTCAGATTAGAGCTGATTTTTGTGGCTCAACTGGGCACAATCTCTACTTTATTTTTCGTCTTTTACGATCATGAGTTCGTGTGTAGTCAGTATTTTCGACAAGTGGAAAGCACTGCCGAATCAATTGTTTATTTCGTCTGTCAACCGAGCTAGACAGTACGCAATTTCCGCAAAGAAAATTGAAATCTTTTTATATATTTTCTTCGTGGAGAACAAGTGGTTTGTCCTTTTATCAAGACCACCCTTAACTCGTATATATTCATCCTAAAGGTTCAATCAGCTGGTCAAACTAAAGTTCTGTACCCTGTTCTTTCTACTCGAAATGTTTATACTTTTACAACATTGAGATACTTGACTCTTTTTGTGATATTGCTGGTATTGTTGGGACAATGGGAGGGGTGGGGGATTCCCACCAAAAAGAACAGACGAATAAAACCAAACCTGAAGTTGGCTCAGCATGTTCTCAAGTGTCAATCTCAATCAGTCTCAGTTCAGCTGGCTGTCAGTACGGAACGTCTATCTATCTATCTATCTATCTATCTATCTATCTGTCTATCTACCTATCTATCTATCTATCTATCTATCTATCTATCTATCTATCTATCTATCTATCTAAGTGATCATATCATGAAAAGTATTGTTATCGAATATTTTGAGTACTTACCACTACAACAGTTTGAGAAGTCAATAATTTGCATAGACCTGCAATCAGGAAGCTCTCAATTTGGTTTGTTCCCCTTTAAGACATTCCCAAATTGCAAAAGTACCCTATGTATCTTGTTGTTATCGCTGTTGTTCATGTCGCTATTGTTTGATAGCAGTGTCCTATCAGGAGTCATTCAATTCTTAAACCATTTTCTTACACAATGTTTGGAATTGGAATTGGAATTGGAATTGGAATTACTTAACGTCTGTGTCAACACAATTATTTGGGTTATTTATGCGGTGGGATACCTCGACTCGCCATACATTTATCTCTCTCACTCCCTCCCTCTCTCTCTCTCTCTCTCTCTCTCTCTCTCTCTCTCTCTCTCTCTCTCTCTCTCTCTCTCTCCCTCTCTCTTTCTTTCTCTCTCTCTCTTTCTCTCTCTCTTTCTTCTTTCTTTCTCTCTCTCTCTCTCTCTCTCTCTTTCTCTCTCTCTCTCTCTCTCTCTCTCTCTCTCTCTCTCTCTCTCCCTCTCTCTCTCTCCCGGGTTGAGCGGGATACAACGCATCGAGTTCGATTCCTTTAAAGGGAGAAGTTTGATCGAATCCCCGTCTTTATGTTGGATGTAGCATCCCCTTTAGTCCTGGTTGACTCAGACAGGTTGAGTCGAAAACTCTTGCGTTGTGAAGGATCTAAACTATGTTGACGAGGGTGTAAATCATCTACAGAATAACATATAAATATTTCAATGGGAGCAGATTTCCCCTCCAAACTGTGTTTTTTAAAAAATTATCAGAGAATAACTATATCATGCAGACAAAGTGATCCCTCTTATAGGATATCAAGGTAAGAGACAGTGCTGAAAGATGGACAAGATCAGAAGAGCTCATACCTTAAAAACGCTACGAGATAAATTCCCCACACATTAATATCTTTCTAAGCCATAGAATCATAGTATGATAGATCTTGAGCCATTTCCCACCAAAAAAATCAGTTCATTCCGAACTTGCGAACATCTTCTCTCCGTTTAAACAACCATTAAAGCCATTATACATAAGTATACACACAATATAATTCACTTTACGCAAATAATGTTTAGTTGCAAAACATATGAAATAAATATTAATTATAATATAATGTAATTTTTTCTAATAGTTGGTGGGTTTTTAACGATTAAACGTGCAAAATATATTATATGTCAGGGCACTTCTTGATAAATATTTATATCCCTCTGTGGATTAAACTTTGGCCTTCTGCAAGCCAGCCAAGTTCGAAACCAATCATGTCACAAGAGCCTACACTTTCTCGTGTGAAACGGATTAAACTTGGCGCGAAGTCGATTCTACTCGAGAGCTCTTGTCCAAAGCAGTTCAGCAATTACTATTAGATTGCTACCTAAAGTCAACAGAGAAAGGGTCGATCAGAGAGTGGCCTCATTAAACTGCAATAGATTAAGTGATATTCAATGGTTCCTATCACCCCCTATCTCATCAAGCTTCGGCGTCTCTCGGCGTTTAGAGGGCTGGTGAGAAGAGAACTAAGAGCTCTAGATAGCGTTTGGAAAATGATTTCCGCTCAGCGCCGGATGAGGCAAACAGGTTTGTAGTTAGAGAGTATTTGTGTTACACAATTTGTCTTATTGTGCTTCGAACGAGTCGTCTCAAGAACAGTTTGCTGCTGTTTGAGAGTGAGGCAGGGGAGGAAGGGGAGGGGGGGGAGGTTACGGAGAGGGGGGATAAGCCAGTGTGATTCTGACGACCTAACAATGTCAAGCCCTCCGGAGGGTTTTGATAACAAAAAACGTGAAGACCCAAATCTCGCTTGGCGCCGGAGAACAGATATTAAAACACAACCACAGCAAGAGCAGCGGTGGTGTTTTTGGTTGCTTGTTCTTGGAGGTTTTGTTGCCCCATTGCACCACAGAATCCGGTAACGTACAGAAAGGGCTATCATGTCTCAGAAGCGTTTCGCTCGTCTTCGTGGTTGTTAATGTATCCAGAGTAAATATCAATATTGTCAAAGGCGCAATGAGTTCAGTTGGTACCCCCCCCCCTCCCCCTCGCTTTCCAAGTCTTAAATTTGTTTATTAAGTACGATATCAAGGCGGCCAAAACTGTAGCCCCTTACGAGGCGGAGACCCCGGTAGCGCGTACTAAATCTATAATATATTAAAGTTCGTCACTTTGGTCACTTAAAACTTCTGAACCACTTAACCTTCGAATTTGAAAAAAAAACAGTGGTTCAGAATCATTTAAAGGGTGCACAGTTATATTAAGGAGTCAGAAGTCACTGTAGTTTAATTTACATGTCTTCATTAGTTTCGATTAGATCTAATCTTGGAAGAGTCCGTCTTGTAAGACGCCATTTTAAACAAATTAATGAGGCTTCTGTTCACAAGCAGTGCGCACTGCGTCCACAAAGACTTGACGATCGATTCTTTCGAGTCCGTTCATCGTACGGGTACCCAGCTAGACATTATACATTTAAGTAAATGATTTGCATCATCAATGATGTCCTGTAACATTATTAAAAAGGTGAGTACAAGTCTATGAGTAAAGGAGATATGCCAGAAAACGCTTTTTCGGTGGGGAATAGGATACACGCGTTAACGTAAAATGTCACCGGCATATCTGCTGCTTCACAGACGCCTTTCTCTGGACAAAAAAGGTGAGTTGAACTTTTCTTTTCGGGGACCTATTTTCCTTTACCATGAACGACATAGGGCGACGATCTCGACTCAAATACTAATGCTGGGCGGTTAGGTTCCCGGTTATTGAAAGCTAGGAATCGTAGGAATCTACTCCGAACCCAATTACTTTCTTTCAAATGATGTGATTTCTTCCGGTGGTTACCTGGTTGGCTCGGAACATCTTCAGGGTTTATGATAACTTTGCTTTCGGAACACTACGAAGCATCAACTTTTTAAAAAAAATTTAATGGAAGAAAATTTTAATGATCAAAGTAACTGGAAACCGTTGGTTTACGTAAACCAAAACACCTCAGGCTGGCAGAATGGGAAGAGACATAATGTTTTAATGCATAAAGGCCCAAGAAATCACGCCAACTTATTGAAAAGGCTAATAAAACTGAGACGCAACGACGCGCACCCTAAAGTGTTCCTATTCTGGGAGTATACACCAGCTCCTTGATCCGCTGAGAGCCGATATCAAATTCTCGAACGTTATTTGAACGGCTTGGGCACAGTTATTCCTGAGCCCTCTGAACAACATTTCCAATTAGAACAATCAAGCTAAGAGTGGCGCAGCGGGTGGTCCCGAGTTAAGATGTGCACCTCTCTGCACAAAAGGGGTCCGTAACCCAAGCGACACTGTAACGAAATAAATTGTGTCAGAGAAACCTTCTGTCGTTACATATTGTGTTTTCACGAAGGTAACTATAATGACACCTCAGCTGGCACGCTTTATTGCCAAACATTTGTTTCGATATTTTTAAAACTTTTTTTTTGGAGGGGGGGGGGTATGTATTGTGTCTTGTATAACAGATTATTCCCCTTTTCTTTCTTTCTTTTTTCCGCTCTCTCGCTCTCTCTCTCTCTCTCTCTCTCTCTCTCTCTCTCTCTCTCTCTCTCTCTCTCAA
>NW_004797362.1:1623252-1624886 GCF_000002075.1 Aplysia californica
CCCCCTTTCTCTCTCTCTCTCTCTCTCTCTCTCTTGCTCTCGCTCTCTCTCTTTCTTTCATAGCGCAAACACACCTACCCACTCTCTCATTTCCTGTCTCTCACTCCCTCACGTTCTCCCTGCCCGCACATAAACAGTTAATCTATCCTGACTATAGCTTCCCATTTCCTTTCTTTCCTTATCACTGTCTTAATTTTTTAATTTTTTTTGGAGTACATGTATTATGATAACTGAAATATATGACACCACCCCCTTTAATTCTTTCAGTCTGCTTCAAGTCACATGAGAACACCAAAGCCTCCTTCAACCTTTCTTTTTAGAGTGGCTCTTACAAATTACAGTAATTATCAATTTTTGGCACATCTTGAAATGCACGATAATGTTTTATGAGATGTTTTGGCACGTTAATAGACGAAGAAAGGTGGAGTGAATAGCACTAATTTGAATTATAGCATAAACATCCATTTGTCCCAGAGAAAGAAAAGGTGTTGGACACAAGTTTTTGTTTTGTTTTGGAGATGAGGGCACGTCTATAAAAAGTATTAATTTCCTTCGTTTTAAGCTTACTTTTGGACATGAAACCCACTCACAATTAAACATGCTTTAGTGATAACGATACAATGTTGGCGAAGAGCCTTATTACTCTGGTTTCTATTACGGAAAAATGTACGTGTTCTACGCCCCCATCGATACAATGTACATCATTTAGGAGGCGAGCATCAACCCTGCCTGTCAGGGTAAATCCGGGCTGAGAGGGATACAACGTCCTAGCACAAATACCGAAATAGTGCAAGACATAAATTATTCCCATATGAGAATCGAAGTGGGGTCTTCTGCTTGCAAGGCCAAACCACTATACTGCAGGCAGTCAGGCTTCATGAAGTTGGAAATAAGTCCCCATGTGTTTCAAAAGTTTGACAGATCTAGTGAAAAAGTCTTAGTGAGGTGTGTGTCAGGCTTCTGGGAAAATTTTATTACGGCATTGTTAGATTTAATGTCACTTAAAACCCTGTAAGATTATTTTAGAGGCTGGACCTCTGAATTTTACGTCCATCTCCGATAGGACCAAGTCAAATTCCTATTTTGCAGTGTTCCCAAGTAGGCTACATAAAGTTGGACCTAGGTAAGCCTAGTACAAATTCCGGTGCTTTCATGTTTAAATTGACAACTAAATTCAGAAAACAGTTGAAAAGAAAAAAGAAAAAAAATAATACCCACCTTTCAGAATAATTCATTACTACTACTCTTAATTAAAAAGAATAAGCTGACTTCATGGTCAAACATGAAAGAAACTGTTTTAAAACCACATCTCAATCTGGGATTGTTAGTCATACAATATATGAAAGATTTCGAAGCAAGCAATACTTATTTAAATCATGTAACACAAAATTTACGGAAGAAACATTATAATAATCTTCTTTATTATCATTAATTTTTCATTGGGCTTACACACAGAGCACACGAGGGACTTTTAATCTCTTAATAGTTGCCCTTTCATATTTTGTGTCTACTCGCAACCTGTTTAGAAAAGAAAAAACAAACACTTCTGCATATCTGTGGTTGAGATATAGGTATAGATATAGGTATTCGAAACCACAGAGCCAAGTTTGGCTAAAGCAGCAATGTCGAGAAAG
>NW_004797362.1:1626768-1640315 GCF_000002075.1 Aplysia californica
GGTGGCTGTTTTGTTTTGTTTTGTTTTTGAAATGTGGCGAAGAAATGTGGCTATTTGGAAAAGACGTCAGTGAGACAAGAACGCAAGACAATGTGTACATTGAAACAATTTAACAGACTAAACTTTGAACGATTGCAGGATTTTTTTTACCAAAAAAAATTCCAAATCATAAAACATTCAAAAGTCTGTAATAAAGAAAATAATATCGAAAACTAGATCTAGATTCCTTTGTTTTCAATATCAACTGCATATGGGACATTGAGCAAAACATATGAAATGTTGCACAAAGAAAAGGAAATTACAAGAAAATAAACAAGTCAAATAAGTCCTACTAATCCAATCTGCTTACTGCTTTCGTCACGTTGATGAACACCCTCTGAGAAATATAATGGAGTCACTCCTGCGTTTCAACTAGAAAACATGTGGTTTCAAATTCATTTATTGACAAAGAAGAACTCAGAGAAAGAACGAGAGCCGTGCTTGTCAAACGTATAAATAGCATTTTTTACAAACAATTGTCCACTCAAACATCCGCCACATACTTCATGTAATGCTCAAATGTAATATTCAACAGGCTATGTCTGTTGTTTCATTGTTTGTACCTTAGTATTTTTGGCCCACTTTCTAACTTTTCTAGACATGTAAGCGCCACACTGACGCCGAGGATTTAGGAACATGAAATATGATACACGTAGAAACAAACGCGATTTCTAAATTTTATTGTTTATTTTTTTACGTTTTCTGCTCAATATTTTTTCTACAAGATTAAGCCCGGGTAAAATTGTAATCAGTTGTTTTGAAACTCATGTGCAACCATTAGAACCGCCTACGTTCGGAAAAAAACCACCAACTATCAAAGCGCATTGTACAGCCGCGCACTTTTTGACGATATCGATACCATTAAATTGCCGATTCGATCCAACGGTTACAGTCTCCTTGAAAAAGTACTCCGTACTATTTCCATAATATTCAGTGTCGAAAAATTACTTTCCAGTTGAGTCAATTGAAAAAAATCAGTGGCGTGTATTCGTGCAATTTAAAAATAAAACTGTTTTTCAGATCTGCTACATTTTAACGTCTTGTATTAAACTTATTTAAGGATTTGTTTCTTCCACTGAGCCCTGTACAAGAGTAGTGAGTGTGTCAAAAATTACTCAGATAAGTGTTGAGTTGTAACACGACGACAGAAGGAATGTGTAGTAGCAATGTCATTCCTCTCTTAAATCACCATGACTGATACAACGCCAGAGTGTTTTACTACTAATAAATAGGCTCTGAATGGACTTAGATTGTTGGTTTGTATTGCTTTTGGACAGGCCGAAGGGCTAGAACTCAAATGGCCGCTGGATAGGAAAATTAGAGTAAAAGTATTGCTTTTGGTAATCAGCAATCTAATTGTATCGATATCCTCAAAAAGTGCACGGCTCCTACAGTGCGTGGCTTTGATAGTTGTTGTTGTTGTTTTTGTTGTTGTTGTTGATGTTGTTATTTTTTGGGGGGTTTTCGAAAGTGTGCAGCTCTGATGTTCTCCCTAACATTAACATATCATAAGAAAAAACAAAAAGCTGTGATAAGTTTCAATTAATTGTTGTCAGTCCCATGCTTCTTCGCTCAAAAGTCAAGATGAAAAACGTCTGTAATATTAATTTGCGCTTGGCAAAGCGAGTTACACTTTTATCCTGAGAGAGATGTTTCTTTTATTGGCAGTATGTTGCAGTGAACGTGAAAATAATTATGTCTTAGGATTGCATGTCTGTGTGGGCGTCCTTGTGTGTGTGAGTGGGGGGTGGGGGTTGTGTGTGTATGTATGTGTGTGTGTGTGTGTGTGTGTGTGTGTGTGTGTGTGTGTGTGTGTGTTTGTGTGTGTTTGTTGTGTGTGTGTCGGTGTACATTTGCGTGTCTGCGTGTATGTACGTTTCCGTTTGCAAGAGTGACTGTACATGTGTGAACGTGTGTATGGAATTTTAGATGTGTAAGCGTGTGAGTGAGGGTGTCTCCGGCTTGAGAACAAAGGAACGGAAGAGAAAGAAATTAAAAGAGAGTGTGAGAGAGAGAGAGAGAGAGAGAGAGAGAGAGAGAGAGAGAGAGAGACAGACAGACAGACAGACAGACAGACAGACAGACAGACAGACAGACAGACAGACAGACAGACAGACAGACAGACAGACAGACAGGCAGACAGAAACAGAGACAGAGACAGAAACAGAGAGAGAGTATAGAAGGATAAATACTGAAGAAAAAAAAAGATAGAGGGCCTCATGGGGGCGAGAGGGCCGGGGGGGGGGGGGGTCGATAGTGAGTTGAGATAGATCACTCTTGGGAATGTGTCAATGAACCCTTATCCCGTTTCTCTTCTAAGCTCAATAAAAACAAATTCTCTTTCCTATCTGCTCTTTCATTCCCACACCCTCAGCTATGATTGTCATTATCCCGTCTTATTAGGCCAGGAAAATCTTCTGACGTCTCTTTCAACACTTGAAACATAAAAGACTCTTTAGAACAGGGTGTGTTTGAGGAGTCTTCGTGTCTGTTGTTGCTGTTGTTGTTGTTGTTGTTTCCTGAAGGGGCGGGGGTGGGAAACGTGGAGGAAGGGACATTTTTATTCATAATTCTTGTCTTTGATAAATAGATATTCGTAATACATCTACAATTCTCTTTAAAGAATGGAGGCGCCACAATTCTTTTTTTTTCTTTTCTTTTAGTATGTCCAAAGAGTCTACATAACAAGAGGGGCCACTTCTCTCTTTGAGCCAATTAAAAAAGTGTACTCAAAATTCGGTGGCGCCCTCTTCGCAAAAGCGCACCTTTAGCGAACAGAGTTATCCTATTTGAGTTTTTAAAAATCAAAGTGAAACTTGCAAGTTTTTGAATGAATTTCGGAAGAACGCTTTTTTAAAATGGTTACGCTGACAAAAAACCTCTTCCGGAGGAAAGGGTGATAGTTTTCTTCGTTTAATTTGACTTTAGAATGAAAGGCGAGAGGTCATTAAAATTTTTAAAAACTAAAACTCCGTACTGAACGAACCCGAACTGCTGATGAACAGCAGTCGATCTGCGCACGCAAGGGGGTGCTATTCCTATTCTTTTTCTGGAAAAACGAAAGAGAGCTTCAAAATAGACTGCAGCGCCATCTGAAGCAAAGAGCATACTTCCTGCGGACACTTTTTGGCTGAGTGGCCCATCTTGTTATTTACTATCTTTGGTATGTCCAACTCTCGATTCTAAGCACGGTGCGACATTGGTAATTCCCAGAAATGTAGGTGACGTTTGTAAAATACTCCACTCTATATAGTAAATCCATTTAAAAAGAGAGAGAGAGAGAGTGAAAGAGAGGAGAAAGAGAGAGAGAGAGAGAGAGAGAGAGAGAGAGAGAGAGAGAGAGAGAGAGAATGTGTTTATGTATCTGTGTGAGAGAGAGAGAGTGAGTGAGTGAGAAAGAGAGAAAGAGAGAGAGAGAGAGAGAGAGAGAGAGAGAGAGAGAGAGAGAGAGAGAGAAAGAGAGAGTATACATGGATAAACTTGTTAACCAATGAACATGAACATGTAAACCTTATCACCAGATTTCAGTAAAGATTACTTCAGGCATTAATTCGTGAAGGTAAATCTCTAACTATATATCTATCTATCTATCTATCTATCTATCTATCTATCTCTATATCTATCTATCTATCTATCTATCTATCTATCTATCTATCTATCTATCTATCTATCTATCTATCGATCTATCTATCTATCCATCTATCTATCTATCTATCTATCTATCAGTCTATCTATCTACCTATCTATCTATATATCTATCTATCTATCTATCTATCTATCTATCTATCGATCTATCTATCTATCCATCTATCTATCTATCTATCTATCTATCGATCTATCTATCCATCTATCTATCTGTCTACTGTCTGTCTGTCTGTCTGTCTGTCTGTCTGTGCGTTTCTAAAAGGACATCAAAAGTGTTGAATTTAAATTTAATTTTAAAAAACGAAAAGCCCAAAAAGGCGGGGAAAAGTCGCTTTCTTCGATTTCAATACTCTGACGAGCGTCTGATTTCACCACGATGGCACACATTTATCAGACAATCCCCATCTTTTCTGAGAACGCAGATTATAATCCCGCGCTTCTCACTATCTCATGTTGAGCTTTCCGTACTTATAGTAGAACCACGACTCAAAACTTTTCTCCGCTCGACCATAATCCTTTCTCATTCCCACATTTTCTGTGAATTTATACGAGGCTGTTTCCAGACCGCTTCCCTTTTATTACCAGAAGCAGTTCGCCCTCATTGTTTGATATAGGCCTTAGGTTTGACTATTTCAGTATAAAATTTATTGTTTTCGTCGGCCATATTGTCCCGGAGTGTCTGTGCGATCAAAGAAGAGGATTTGCAGCTAAGCTCGTCGGTGTGAGAATATCTGATAACTGAAAAGTCGGAGAGAGTGATCTCCCCTTGCTTCAGAGGGAGACGTAAGCCGATTGTCGTCAGAGGGCGTAATAAAGCAAGCTGAGGACAGTGCGACGGCGGAGGATAGTATCTGAAGGAAGCTACCGTACTTTGGAATACCTGGATAGAGTAAAATATGATCTTTCACTTATACAGTTTTTAAGAGATACACTTGCAAATTTCCCACGAGGTAAAAGTAAACTTTAGCCCTCCATTAGGCTATGAAGTCACCTGACCTTGTGCCCACATCCGGTGTCTCAACTATCAGTTGGGGGGGGGGGGGGCTCTCGTGGCCTAGAGGTGTTGGCCTCTCATTCAAAAGGTCCCGGGTTCGAATCCGGGTTCTAAATTTGTCTTCTTTCACCTCCTTTCCTGCTCTGTAGCAATGTTCTGTTGTCTGCTTTCGTCTCCTCTTTCTGCCCCCACCCCCTCACCTCCTTTACCCCTTCCTCTGGGCTCCTGATTCTTTCTGCAGCCTTTCTACTGCTATTCCTTCGCTTCTTCTGTCTTTCAGCCACACCCCTGGTCTTCTGGTAGGAAAGATCTACACCTAGCCTTCTCGGCCAAGGGCGAAAAATCTCGGAGGGCCCGTGTGCAAGTTGCGCACGTTAAAGATCCCTCGGTGGTCTAAAATCGATAGGAGTAGGCTTCGGCTACCACCCGGGCAAAATTTAAAATGTCCTACCAACTGAAAATATTAGGTGTGTCCCGCGCACTCATATGACCTTATGCAGTTGCGAGCGCCGTAAAACACTTTACACAAACAAAAAACAAACAACAATCAGTGGGGCCCCGAGTGGGCTTCTGTGACGACGCTTGCGAAAGACGCACAGTTAACTTTTTTTAAGAATGAGAGGTAGGTCAAAGCTTGCATTTGCCACAGCAAGGGAAGCGGGGAAAGGTTAACTTCAACCCCGCGCCCGTGTCCCCTGGCTCCCTACCCACCCTAACCCCACCCTTTTCCCTCCCTAACCCTACCCTCTTTTTAGAATAAGATAAAACGTCTTTAGCAAATGACGTCAGGGTCAACCAAATAATATTGTGGCGGCACAGAGAGTGGAGACCTCGGATGTGCATAGAAGGCCAAGTAAGTTCCGAACAGCGAGGTTGAGCGGTTTGAGGGGGGGGGGGGGGTGCTCAAATTAGCCAATCAAGCTATCATGCTTAAACTTTTAAATAACCTGAGAGGAGTAAAATATAATTGTTCACTCACAATGATATACATTAAGCTAAGAAGTACACTTGGGTTGCAAATTTCCCACAACAACTTATCCGCATCGTGTTACTTCAGTTGTGATAACATATTGGCAGTAATATTTGTCTGGTATTGTTTTGTTGTTTTTGGTGTTGTTTTTGGTTGTTTTTTGTGGGGGATTTTTTGTTTTGTTTTTGCTTTGAAGTATGATTGTCAAGAACTGGTTTTCGGTATGGAGTGCCACTGATCCAGCCTTCTTCTTTTCTTTCCCTCTGTTTTTTTCTGTTTGTATATCCTACTTCTCTTTAGCACTAGAAGACCCTTGTTGTGTCGATGTGCCTCATCTTTCTCAAACCAAACTCAAAGCATGTTAAGACTGGCTTCTATCCTTTTCTTTGACCCGACCTTACACCAAAAACATATTATACTTTGAGCTGGTACAACAAACATTAAAGCTCAGCGTTTCAATTAAAATGCTGTCACTTCACGATATACGCAAAGGAAAACCTGGCGGCTTATGAAATAGGTGTGTGAAGATAGTAACAACATTTACGAGCAAGGCAGTCTTTTGGTGAAATGGTGTGAACGTTTTCGTCTGTTGTTCGAAATGAAGTGATGAAAGCTGCTAAAATGAATACCAGTAAACGTCATATCCTCCAATCGATCACAAACTATCCCCGTATTAACACCAAGCCTATCGACAACAGTTGTCTCGAGCAGTCTTCACAAACTAGACGATCTTCAGAACTTCTCGAATGTTCCGCAGCTGCAAGAAACCATCCGTCATTATAAAACTCTTCTTCTTACCGCAAAGGCAACGAACAAATACATTCATTATGTCGAAAAGGCAGTTTTATATCTGCATATTCACCTGAAAGGAACGGTTAAAGAGGTCGTGATCACATTTTTCAACGTGTGCGCCTTTTCTTCAAGACAGGATTTCCTTTGCAGAAACTCCTTTGTGCTGACTTTGTCTTTTACTAGTTATATGCAGATCAAAGGATTTTCTCGCCATCCGATTGTGCCCTCACACGTGCTTCATTCACAACTTCAAAACGTTTGCCAACAGTCATAAATTCAGCCTGAATAGCCACTCACACCCGAAAGTTTCGTTTGCCCCATAGACATCAGACGAAGCGAGGTGCACGTTACGTCTTCACTGAGTGGTTTCACTCATACAGGACGCTCGTTCTGGTCATTCAACATCGATTGAAGACGCGCTGTTTTGGGGTACTTAAAAAGGACGCGTAACTTCGTTTTGATCTGTCATGTTTGTTTTCTTTATCTCAAACGTAAAAGTGCAGTCAACAGCATGCACTATATGTGAAATATTTGAATTCGTATTTCCGATTTGTGCATGATAGTTCGAAATGTGCCACAAAACTGCCTTTGATCTGTTACTAATTGGGCATAGTAGTAGTAGTAGTAGTAGTAGTAGTAGTAGTAGTAGTAGTAGTAGTAGTACATATACATATTATGCCCGCTGCGTATGTAAAGGGTTAAAGTTAAAGGCTGTTGCAGAGCTGGGAGAGTGTACAGAAAATGCAGGGGAAATAGATAAGACTCTTAACACTAACTGCCATAAAATTGTTACCCGTACTTTTTATGGCTACCAAACCAAGGGTCGAATTACCATTCTGTAGAGGTATGTTTAAACAATAAATAACACACTCTGTCTTATAGATCTGCTTATAGCACTGCTACAATGCCCATTGAGAGAACGACGATTAGTGCTACGACTTGGAAACACTGTCAACATGCAAGAAAAGAGTGTGTGATTAACATGCAGTAACAAATTATGATTACTTCTCTCGCCAGCCTTTTCTCATAATAATATGTGAGGCAGCGTGGAATCAGGCTCTCGTCAATTTTTGGGCATGTAGAGTTATTGGTATCATCTTAAAGCTTGTTCACTTGTCTTTATTTGGATAAAAAAATATCCATTTATCTTGAACACAAGTGGAGATATTTGCGAAAGAAGGAGGTGGGGGTCACCTGTTTTCAGAGGTAAGTTTAGTGAGGAAATGGCGGCCAAAAATTAGTTATTTCCTTTGCTTATGAGTCCCTGGTAACTGAAAATTTTCATTTTTTGTGCCTTTAATCAACGTTTTTCAGAAAAATCCACACAGAAATGAGTTCTTTAATGGGTATGAAAGGTGTTGAGCCAAAAAACAAAAATTTGATAAAAATTCACAAACCTGCGGAAAAAAGCAAGTTTCTTCACTTTGATTATATTGGCGAGAGCATGATTCCACCACGCTGCCTCACATAGGTTTACTTCTCCTTGTATCCTTGTATTAATGTGAATTTTTAAAAAAGAACATGCACTTGTTTTTCTTTTTTTTTCTTTAAAAACTGGATAACCAAGTGCTGTGGGTTTCAATATCGGCTTAAAACGCCTATTAAGTGATCCCAGAGCAGAAAAATCATTCCTAAAAATGTGGTTCTTTTCAAGAGGACAATTATGAATGCTCAACGTTTCAACTTACGTAGTGCAGTATGTGTAATGGTTTGTTTTTTGTTTTTGTGTTCGTTTGTTTGTTTGTTGCTGTTGTTTTGTTTTGGGTTGTTGTTGTTTTGGGGGTTTTTTAGGTGGGGGGGGGGGGTTGTTTGTCTATTTTTTAAAAATAAATTTGTCTCCACTAAAAAAAGCTCATTTAATAGAACTTAATGCAGTTCAGTGAATATTGATAAGCCAATTCCAAAATTACGGAGCCAAATTGCAATATTTTAGCTCAAATTAAATCGTGATTCTTATTTCACTAACGAAATGATCGTGACATGTGACTAACCAATAGTCGTTTCTCAACTGTCGTTGGTTGGTGTTTTGTTTTGCTTCGTCTTTTTGTTTTGTTTTTTTACGGGCGTGGTCGGGTTTTTGTTCTTTCATTAAAGGAAAAAAAGCTCTGGTTTCACAGACAAAAGTACTTTGGGTTAGCCATATTCAAAAGCTCTTTGCCTAGGATCAACAGTTCTTGGCAAGTAGCTACTGTCTTGAAGGGAAGGACTCGAGTGTCCAACATTAGGTGAGGAAACGCAGCAACTAAAATCGCGATTTACGAAGAGCAAAACGTGAATTAAGCGTCAACTTTGAAGGTTTAGGAGTTTGGGAGCGCCACTTGTACGATCTTCTTCAATTTTTCACTCTCTCTTTCTATGATAATAATGTAATAGATTGCATTCATATAAAATAACTGCTTTACAATAATAAAAAGAACGTGCTATATGAGTGATGCATCCACTCCACCCCCCCCACCCCCACCCCACTCAACTTTCTCTCTCTCTCTCTCTCTCTCTCTCTCTCTCTCTCTCTCTCTCTCTCTCTCTCTCTCTCTCTCTCTCTCTCTCTCTCTCTCTTTCTCTCTCGCTCTCGCTTTATCTCGCTCTGTCTCTCTCTCCCCTAAACCTTCTCTCTCCCCATTTCCCCCAACCCCTCTCTCTCTCTCTCTCACTCTCTCTCTCTCTCTCTCTCTCTCACTCTCTCTCTCTATCTATCTATCTCTCTCTCTCTCTCTCTCTCTCCTTTTCTCTCTCTCTCTCTCTGTTTTTGCTAACATTACCAAGAACAGTAAAAAGGTCAGATGACTAAGAAAAAGAGGTGATTTAAACTGGGGGGGTTTAAAACATTTTTGGGTCTCTAATATTACGTCTGGTTAAGTGAGTCGTTCCACATCAGAGGACCATACTATGAAAAGGAAAGCTCTTAATCAAATCTGTTGTTCACTGACAGTATGAGTAAGATTCCAAATTGTTTTATTTGGCATTTTTTCGTACTGAATTACCGTTGTTGTGCCGGTGTGCTTCAGCGAAATTTGCTTATTCAAACCAATCACAAACCATGTCAAGGCTGGTTTTTATCCTTTTCGTTTGATCCCACTTTATACCACAGACGTATTGTGATTAGATTTATTAAAAATTTTGGAGGTTCTTTTAATTGCTATTTTTATAACATTGGGGGGGGGGGGGAGGATAGTCTTGTTTATAATAGCGCTTGAACATGAATGCATCAAATGCACAAACTTAGTACCGGTGTAGTACTTTTGTTAAAAGCACCTTCATTATTCTACATATATAAGTGGTGTTACGGTTAGACTTTTCTCTGATGCACGCAGAAGTCTTGAGTTGGGTTCCTATATAGGGAGGTTGGTTGTTGTTTTTTTTTCAAATCGAGTGTCACCGTCTGGTTTCTGTGACGTTCTTTCGATCTCATTTGGGTTGGCCCTGATGGGCAGGGATAGAGATGTTCACCTCCTAAATGACCTAATTTGTGTTCATTGGGACGATAACTATTCTCAATTACGATAACAATTTCTCACCCTCCCTCCTAAGTTCTATACTGATATCCGTAACAATTCATTTCGGAGGTGATGCCCCCTTTAACTTCCTTCAGTGAGACGTACCAAACTTTCAGCTCACGATTGGTTTATGCTAGAAAATGTAACAACATGCTCTGTCACGCTACCTTAAAATTACAAAGTTCTATTTGACATTTACTTTGGCCACTTTGAGTTATTGAGATCACGAGGTCAGAAACCAAGTGTTCCTTCTTCTATAAAAGAAATGCATTTTAAAAAAGTTGCCACGTTGTGAAACTCAAAGGTTGTAACGCCTAATTTCTAAAACCTAAGTACTTAGCAGATAGAACTTGTAACTCCAGGGTAGCTCCCAATCATAATGTGCTAAGCTAACCTCCGATAAAAAGCGATTGTTTGTTAGTGATCTCTACCGATTAGTTGTTAGTAACCTCTATTTCCGTGGCGCCTTGTAGCTCTCGTCTGTCTCTGCTCCGCCACAAAGTCACAATCATGTTTCCAAAGCCGATATCTTGGCGTTGTTGATATTGTGCAATCTTCAGAGATATCAGTTTCACATAGGACTGCTGTTATCTGAATATACACTGTGATTTATGACAGGCTACATTCTTGCCCAGCCTTAGTACAAGACTAATGGTTTGTTCTTCAGTCTCATGGGCTGGACTACTAGCGGAGGGTTGTTGTTTTTTAAAGAAAACGTATTCCGAACCATAATTTTTCTACGCTTTTCTCGACGGGCGAGGCAAACATAGACACATGCACACATTCGAAGAAAGATAGAAAGATAGCTAGAAAGATAAATAGATAGACAGATCAATAGATAATGCAAAATAAATGTTACTTTACGTGTATTTACGTTGCTTACTTTACTTGTATTTTGCCTTTGTTATGTTTTTTACTTTCCGTATGTAACCTTTCGTTTTTCGTATATAATGTTGTACTGTCCGTATGATTGTGACTTCTGACTTTTCTTTTGCAATTTGTACTGTGGGAATGTAGCATTTTACTTCCTGCATGCAACTTTTTACTTTGAGTATATAACGTGCGTATGTAACACTGTACTTTGCGAAGACAGCTTTGTACTTACCCTCTGCAAAGTCTTTCAATGACAATGGATTGTCGCTTCTTTCACAGTTTCAATCGCTGACTGTGCTCGTTACGCTTCATTGCCATGTTGTGCCTCAGACACGACTACTCTGGCATCACAAACTTGTCTGAACTTTGAAAAGGCATAACGTGAGTTCTTGGTCGTCAAAAATGGTTTTAAAAAAGGACACCTTATAGGTTACAAAACGTCAGTTGAGGACAAGAAAAGATTAACTCAAAATCTTCATAACTATAGATAATCATTTCTTGGTTTGACATTGAAAGTACATCAACTCTGTTTTAACCCATCACAGATTGGTCCAACTGAATCTTTTTAAAGCAGAATTATCGTGCTACCATAATCATGAAGTGCCAGATCTGAAGCAGACATCGGTCATCATTGTTAGACGTTCATTTTTTCTTTGCGCGGATGCCATCTGAAAAAAAGGAAAAGGAGGAAAGAAAGAAAAAAGGCACACGCCTACTGTCCTGATCATTCCTCTTCACCTATCTGTCCATGTTCACCTGTGTTTTTTGCCTTCAAGCTTTCCAGTGAAAGCAAAATGTTACTGGCATTTATCGTGTAGATTCAAGTGCCCTGCACTATTCTATTATCTATTTGTGGAGGCCGAATGTTGCTATTCAAAAGGCTTTTTAATGGCTGCATCGATCGACATGCAGTTTTCGCCAAAAGATTCTTTAAAATATTCTCCAGATCATGACGCCCTTCGTTTTTTCAGTTTGGAGACAGTTTTGTTGCAAAAAGCTAAAAAATTTTATTTCGCCGATCGCTTTTGTTGGCCGACGCTTCTGTTTCTGTAATTTTAGAAAAGGAGGTTTCCGTTCACTAACCGTGCGCACTGTTTTCAGAGTATAGATCTAAACCTTCTAATTTGTGCATCTCTCAAGATTTATTGCTCCATTCCAGTAGAATGTAAATTATATAGTAAACATAAGCCAATGACTTTCGGCTGGCGTTAATGCACCGATCATTCCTTTCATCGAAAGGGGGCCCAGCTAGTATACATATAAAGATGTTCTATCACCTTGGTATCATTCGGTAATTTCCATAAACGTGTCTTTTGTAGGTATTATATCGCTACTGAACGCGTGCACAGTAAACAATAAGCCAACGCAAGAAAGAGATACGACATGGGCAAAGCAAAAGTTAAGTAAAGTAGCTCATCCTCACTGTTCTCATCGGAGGCTATACTGCCGACAGGTACTTGAATGAATGTAGACTAGTTGTTTTTGCGCTCCCATCGGCACAGTTTAGATAATTTACGAGGCGAGATTCCAACGCCTGCCTTTCAGAGCCAACTCGGACTTAGACTCATGGCTGCATCTAGATCTAGTGGGACACGTGTCCGTTTAAGCTTCTGTGTATATTCGGACACGTGTGTCCTTCTACTCTAGCATGAATGCAAGTACAGTAAATTGTGGGTCTTTTTCTTTTTGAGAATGACGTGCTTCTCTTGCTTTTTGGACCAATGCATCTTTGCAGTTTGCATAAAATTGCTGAGACCGGGAAATGCACGATCGGCGTTGGAGGGTGATGAAAACCAATCTCTACCGGAAATTACCCTGGAGGATCGTGTCCATGTCCGAATAGTAACTCCTGAGAAGAGATACTACATCTCAGCAGAAAATGAGAAAAACCGAGATACACAATAAAATATTTACCCCCTCGGGACTCGAACGCGGTATGTCTAACCTGTACACCACAAACGCCAGTGTTGGCAGGTATGAGGACATGAAATAAAAATACGCACTTTGCGTTGAGTGAAGGTAAATTATTATAGTATATTTAGTATACTTTCCAGTCTTCTTAGTCTTTAGTACTGAATTGACAAAAACTTTCTTAACTTCCATTTCCATTACCATCTAACCTTCCTTGTCAAAGCCAAAGTTTGTATCCTTTCACTATAAGATTGTTCGTCACCTCTATTTAAGATGCCATAAAAAGAATCCTATAGCGGCATTCCATCTAGGTACTCGTTTGATACTATCTTTTCTCGTTTAAGTATCACCTCAGCACCGTTTACAACACCAACGAATATGCGCATCGATTTTCGCGGGTACCATTTCAGAGAGTTCAATATGTGAGTGCAGGATTTTCAAACAGAGTACCAGTAAGATATACCCCTTGCTCTTCCTAAACACCCTCCAAGTCTTTACAATCAGACTTCAAAGCAGTACAAAACCAAAGTAATATTATCAATAATTGCTATCTGCCGCTACACAAAAGACATTGGTTTCCTTGGGGAGTTTGTAGTTTCTCTTTCAAACTTGGGAGAGAAAATTACGTGGGTCTTTACGCTATTCAGGTACTCAAAGACCCGTAGTTTTCATCAGATACTGTTAAACACAATTGCACTGTACTCAACCTGTGGTAGTAAACTGTTCCTAATGTTGTAATCCTCCAACACGACATGTCTTGTTTCTCGTATGATCTTGGTTTTCGTGTAAGGGGCTAAATTGAATATTGATTCCTCCCCCCCCCCCCCTT
>NW_004797362.1:1640434-1641691 GCF_000002075.1 Aplysia californica
ATCATCATCATCATCATCATCATCATCATCATCATCATCATCATCATCATCATAATATCGGTAATAACAACATTTAAAAATACAATTCATATTTATAGAAAATTAAATATAGTTTATCTTATGGAGGTAGTACTCTGGTATGAATTTCTTCTTCTCCCACTATCGGTCCATGGTCGTCCTTTGGTATCCTTATTCTTTTATGTTTGTTACTCTCTTGTAACTTTAATCTTTGGCATTTATGTGACCTGAAGTGTTGCAAGTGCCGTAAAACACCTATCAAACCAAACTCTCCAACTCCAATCTAACCAACCAAGCCTGACGCTATAGATGGGTTACAGTACAGCGTCTTTCGTTGCGCTTTATCTCATCATCAGGTTTCGTTTTCACAGGGTTCTATTTTTCATGTTTCAATTTTCATTTTTTTTAAATTGTGTCGTTGATAGTCCCCATGTCCTTATTTTGCTTTATCTATCGAGTTGTGTGGGTGTTTGTTTAAATATGTGTTTGTGTGTGTGCGCGCGCCTGTATGTGCATATGTGTGTGTGTGTTTGCTTGTGTGTGTGTGTGTGTGTCTGTCTGTCAGTTTAGTGTATACACGCAGTGGAAAGGGGGGTGTATCTGGGTCGGGAAGAATGCTTGCGTGTTTTCTCCTCCAATCCACTCATCTCTCTCTCTCTCTCTCTCTCTCTCTTTCTGTATGCGAGTCTTGCTCGGTCTTTATATTCTTTTTTCTCCTTCTGTCTGCCTCTCTCAACCGAACCACCGCCGAGTTGACTTTCATTGATATCAAAATAAGAAAAAAACAACCTATTATAACATAACTAACTAGCTAACTAGCAAACTAACTAACTAACTAACTAACTAAACTAACTAACTAACTAACTAACTAACTAACTAACTAACTAACTAACTAACGAACGAACGAACGAACGGACGGACGGACGGACGAACTACAGCCAGTCTCCTCGTACCACCAAATCAAAGGAGCGATGCCCCGGATAGAGGGCAAGCACACTGCGGCCTCCACTGTGGTCGGATGGCAGGCACAGGACATCAGACGAAACGTGCCATTTCCGAGCTTTCGACCCCGGCACACTACAGGAGATATGTTCTCTCAGATCATTGGGCGACATTCGTATCGGAAAGACCTAGATCTAGCTCAAATCTATACTCAGTGAGTAACCTGTTTGCAAATACATCATCATCATCATCATCATCATCATCATCATCATCATCATCATCATCATCATCATCATA
>NW_004797362.1:1643841-1645118 GCF_000002075.1 Aplysia californica
TGTTTGTATGTGTGTGGGGGGGGGTATATGTATATGTGTGTACTACAAAGAGTGAGGGAAAGAAATGGAGAGAGACAGAGATATACTCTGCATGAGAAATAAAGCATGCTCCATGAATACCATTAAAATTTAGTTCAAATTACTCGTATTTGCCAGACTGAGCACTGCATATTTTGATTTCAGACCGGTAGAGATTGTGTAGTGGATATTAATATGCTCTTTGGCTGTGAACCCAAAAGAAATTAGTTCGATTCCCGATTGGACAAGTGTAGTTTGTTTAAATCAAGTATCCTCATCTGTTCTTTAGTATGTTGTTTTCAAATCGGTCCGTATTAGGCCTGAAATGCAGGATAAAATCAGTCTATTTTGTCAGATTGGTCTAGATTGGGTAGATGAAGGGGTGAAACATTTACAATAGCAATACTAAAGATAATAATGATAAAAATACTAAAACTACGACTACACATAATAATAATGATAATCATTACATAGAGCTGAACCCTGATAAAATTACATATACTGAGCGCTTTAGAATACAAAAGAAAAATAGACAGTGCATTGTGTTCTGACTATAATACATTAATGTATTGCTACTTGGGAATTACAACGTTCTCTGACGTTTTTGGGCCGTTACTAATACCATGAGGTCAGAAACTTAATGTTCTTTCTACCCTGTCAAAATCGTAAGATTGTTCTTAGTCGTTGTCAAGATATTCAAAGAATTGCGTTCGAAAAAGCTTGAGATGTTGTGAAATTCAACATTTTTAACATCAAGTTTCTGGTACCAAGTTAGTGGGTGGTTGGGGGGTGCTCTCGTGTGGTTTGCTCCTTCTTTCCTATCAAACATCTATAGTCCTTATCTCTCCTTCTTTTTTGTGTTTGTTACTCTCTCGTAATACATCTAATCTTCGGCACTTATATGACCTTGCAAGTGCCGTAAAACTCTTACTAAAATTTTAAAAACGGGGTACTGAGCAGACGGAACTTCAGAGGTGACGATAAATCATCAATCTAAAAAGAGACATGGCTTTAGAGTTGAAAATCTGATTCCGTTGGTCCCACAGGACAATGATTTCTTTCGGGTGGTGAAGCATCTAGAAGAAGCCAGCTCTACTTGTCGCCGGTTCCACGCTATGATGGACACAGACGACCGAAAGGCATTCAGGGGTAGCCTCAGACATGTGTGCCGGCTTCTATCGGATAAGTGAGTTTTAAGTTTGTTTGTGTCGTCTAGATTAAGACTGAGAATGGGGGGAAGAGAGAATGTGTTGCGGGGG
>NW_004797362.1:1645769-1649111 GCF_000002075.1 Aplysia californica
TGTATGTGTGTGTACGTCCTTTGGCACTGGATACCCTGTACATATCGTTTTTCCACGGTAACTGTAGTGTGATTGTTTTTGTTTTTATTTTTGTTTTTGTTTTGTTTGCTTTGAGTCTATTTTTTTGTCACAGGATTCCCTGTGTATACCTTACCCACATAGTTACCACGGCGTCTTTTAACACCGGAATCCCTGTGTGTATCCTATCTCTCTAGTTACCTTGGCATAATAATATTTTGAGTTGGCGATTGGCAGGAACTCTGATTTTGTTTGCTCCTTCTTTCCTATAAAACATCTATTGTCCATACCTCCTCGTCTTCTTTTGTGTTTGTTACTCTCTAGTAATACATAATGTGTAGTTGGCGTGTGCTCCGGCATGGTTTGCTCCTTTTTTCCTATAAAAAATATATCGTTTCTATCTCTCCTCTTTTACTTTGTATGTTACTCTCTAGTGATACCTCCAATCCTCGAAACTTATACGATCTACTTGAGCTGCAAGATTCATAAAACTCTTAATAAAACTTTAAAAATCTTGTAACACCTCTTATCTTCGGAACTTATATGACCTTACTACGTCGCAAGTGATATGACAGGCTAACTAAAACTTTAAAAAGGCGTCTTTTGACACCGATTCCCCTTGTTTGTCTATCCCATAGTAACCGGAGACATGGCCCGTCCATCATCCCATACTTGTGCGGGGAACTGAAAGACTGGAAGAAGCCAGTATTCGGACACAAGTGTTGGATCAGGAAGTGAACTTTGCCCTCTCCGGACACAGGAAGGAATACACATGCACTGAGAACGAAACGAACAAAAAAGTAAGTACATCGGTAGCAGTGAGTGGCAATTGCAAATGAAATATGTTTTACCACACAGTTAAGATAATAGAAGGCGGGCTGCGTCGACTCTGCCTGTCAGAGTTGGAGTCAGGTTGAGATGGACACAGCATCTCAGCAGACAGACAAAGATCAAGCTTGATCAAAGAACCTCCCGACACAGGAATCGAACTCATGCCTTCTGCGTGCAACGATGAAGAGCCCTCTGTTACACTGCAGGCGCCAGTCAGCTGTAGGTGTACTTTAGTATAGAGGACTTATTGATACGTAATTTGGCATTGCTTCGTTAAGCAGATTCGTTAAAAAAAAAGAATAACCACCCCCCCCCAAAAAAAAAACAACAACAACATGGGGGCAGGGAATCAAATAAAATAACCTTTCTTTTGTTTTAAATTTCAACTGATAGACTTATTGCGCTACTTCCTGGGTCACCGTGGAGATCACACAAGGTTTTTACTACGTCTTACGGGAAGGGAAATAGCGAGCTGTGATCGTTGTGCTGCTCGAAGACACAGGAGCTATACTTCACTTTTGTTATGTTTCATTTCCTCTGTCTTGTTTCTTTTTTCCCCTGCTCTAAATCTTATTGCAAAGACAAGAGAGTAGGTGATTGGAGCACAATAAATAGTTTCATAAATTGATTTAGGTGAAACATAAATTGTATAATTTTGACTTATATAAGATATTGGATTAAATCGAGATAACCTGGGTGGGGTAACCGCATTCCTTTTTCTAAGGAACTATTTCTATCAAATGCAACTATTAAAAAGTCATGGCGACATAAGGTATCTTAAATTTACATTAATTTTAGACTGTCAAAAAGAAGTGTAATTTTGTTTTCTTTTGTTTTGAGTGTCTTTATTTTGTTTTATTATTGGGGGGGGGGTTCGTTTTGTTTTGTTTTTTTCAAAATCTGCACTCTTTCTACCTGGTGGTGATTATTGCTCGGAAAGCGCGAGATCGCTTATTATGGTTGCCTGATTACATTCGTTTTAGCAGCGAAAGAGCCTTTCAAAGAAATCTAGACAAGTCTTCAACGAGTCTAGCTCTAGAGCATTAAGTGCAAGTATTCCAAAAACAAGCAAGCTAAAACAGAAATTTGCATAGAGTGAAAGCTGAGAATAGCTGACGTGGAATCAAAGGGGGAGTGGGATTTGATTTGAAGAAAAGAGAGGCATAAAAGGCGCGATATTGTGACTGCTTTCGTCCAATGGAGAAATGCATAGATCATAATACTCGGGTTCTTTGATCAATTCAAATTAAACGTAGAGTTGAAAAAAAAGACAACAAAAGTTTTGCCCCTCTGCGATTAATTAAAGGTAATTCTTGTGACATTTGTTTTAAAAAATGTGTATAACTTAACGAGAAGACAATTCCTGCCGAATCTCCAATAATTGATTGTCTAAGTATGTAAATTGAGTCAATGGCACAACGCATCTCTCTTCTCTCTTTCTCCTTCTTTCTCCCTTTCTCTCTCTCTCTCTCCCTCTCTCTCTCTATCTCTCTTTCTCTCTCTCTCTCTCTCTCTCTCTCTCTCTTTCTCTCTCTGTCTCTATATCCCCCTCTCTCCCTATCCCTCTCGTTTTCGTACTCTATATCTGCCTCGGACTCTGTCTGTCTGTCTGTCTATCTGTCTATCTGTTTGTCTCTCTATCAGACTGTCTATCTATCTATCTATCTATTTATCTATCTATCTATCTATCTATCTATCTATCTATCTAACTATCTATCTATCTATCTATCTATCTATCTATCTATCTGTCTGCCTGTCTTCTTGATTTCTTGATACCGAGGTACCTGTTTGTCTGTTTGTCTCCAGGCTGTTGCTATTAAAATTTGTATTTTTGCTTTAAGTAAGGAACGAGTAACCCTCACTGGTTACATGAAAAGACTACCAAATATTTCCCTTGCTGAGTTTCAAGGTTTGGTTAGTTTTACGATAGCCACGCGCTGCTTTTACTGAGTTGTGTAAAACATATTTTCCCCGTGTCTCTTTCGCAGGCGACAGCAATTCGAAAGTTGATACCACAGGTGGTAAAAACAGCCGACCCCTGAACGTGAAAACACATTAATTTTTGTGTTAATTCTCTTGGCCTGAGGAACTGTTTTACTTTTCCCTACCAAAAAAATTTAAGCTAAATCGTGCGAAGTGATATCGTCAAACCGAGTTTTAAAATGATATTGGCCTAATAATATTACTAACACATCCCGCACGCACACGCACACGCGCACGCACACACACACACACACACACACACACACACACACACACACACACACACACACACACACACACACATGTACGGTGGGAAAAAAATAAATTATAAATCGACTGTCTGGTCATGACAAAAACTTTTTGTAAAAGTTCACCTGACAATTTCGTTTGTCTTTTTGTCTCTGTTGAGCACATTTACATTGTGCTGTTTGTCTGCTTTTATCTTTTTTCTCTAATTATCAGTATTATTAGTAGTAGTTGTAGTATTATTTATTTTTTTTATTATTATTA
>NW_004797362.1:1650541-1655643 GCF_000002075.1 Aplysia californica
GGTGGGGGGTATTTTTTTGGGGGGGGGGACAGGTTGGCCCTAGCTACCCGAAAACGTCTTTGCGTCGTGCACATAATAAATGTACACTTATCCTCTGTCACGTTGTGCTATCAGATGGGACTGAATGGCGAGGTCGACTTCACTCGATTGCGCGGTCAGAGAGAGGTGGGGAATGAAGTGACTACCTTACTGACTAACCTACTGATAAAAATGTATTCGTAGTGTACATTTATAATAATACGATTTATCAAATCAATTGTAATCATTTTCTGATTTTGGAGATTGAAAAAAATGAGAATAATATATGTTTCGAATTTATCAACATTGAATGTTAGGGGAACAAATTCAAGATATAAAATTTTGAAGCCACCTAAAGAAAAATCACTTTCTAGAAGCTGGTTTGTTATTTTACTTATTCGTCACCTTCTCGATCATCAATATAAGGTTTAGATCCTAAGTTAAACAGTAGAGGAAAGAAAAGAAGATTATTAGTTTACCCAAACTGACTAAATAGTAAAATGTCGGCCCTAATGATATGACAAGACGAAGGAATTTATAATCTTTCTTTGACCGTTTTAATCTGAGGGCACGCCCTTTGGGTACCTAGAGACTGTAACGAGTTTTGGCTAAGGCTTGCGAATTAACGGTTAAAGTGCATTACATAAGTGTAGATGAGTGTCTGAAAGCTCGCTGCTTCTCTCGACCACACGCATCGCTGCTACAACCAACCATAAGTGTGGAAGGTCGCGCTATTCCCTTATGTTCAAAGTAACTTCAGGCAATACATCGCTGATCTGATCGACGGTTGCCGAGTCGGAGAATGAGTTTGTTACGCACACCCACATTAAATCTCCTCGCTAAGTCTTAAACAAGATAATCGAACCGTCCATCAGCGAAGCCGTTGTGCTTCCAGTGGTGTCCGCCCCACCAACTGTTTGTCGGTGTTACAAACAGCACACTTGACCGGGATTTTTCCACGACTTTCTCTCTCTGTGTCTCAGGACACGTAGAGTATTCATGACGCTTCTGGGGATAGAAGAAAAGTCTGACGTTAATCGTATTTGATAAGATTAAACTTTAAATCACTTAAACAGTTACTGAAATGTGTCCTTTTACTTGAACGGTCAAAATCGCGAGTCAGACTTTCAGAGAGTGCCCACACCATAATATCGCGACCACAAAAGGAAAGTCAGTGGTGATATTTTTTGAAGCAGCTAGTCATAATTCTATCACTTTGCATGTCAAGGAATCGATCAGCACGTCAAAAGTTCAGCTGATATCGTGCTGGAGCTGTGGATTGGAAGATCCTTATTCGAATCCCATTTAGGGAGTTCTTAAACTTGGATTTTCTACTGCGGTGTGTGTGTGTGTGTGTGTGTGTGTGTGTGTGTGTGTGTGTGTGTATGTGTGTGTGTGTTTGTGTGTATGTGTGTGTGCTTGTGTGTTTGTGTGTATGTGTGTATTTGTGTATGCTTGTTTATATATGTGTGTGTGTGTATGTGTGTGTGTGTACCTGTGATTTTATGTATTTTTACACACCCACCGATCCTATCATTAAGGAGGTGTGCTGTGCCTGGCATTGACTACCGGGCTGAGAGGGAGACAGGCAATTATCATTTGGCATACTTCCGTCGGAAATCTATATCATATTCAGAGGTTTCGACTTTTAAATGGCCTTAAAGTTAAAGCAGAATAGCAGTGTTGAATTTTTTAAAAATCTCTACCATACTTAAGAATAAACTACCCTGCAGTAGTAATCTAGTAACCACACAGCGATGAAAGCTGTAAAAAACCCAAACTGTACCTTATTTCATTAAAACTGCCAGCAACAAATCAATCTACACTAGAAATAAGCTTTGAACCCTCATCCTTAAATCAAATTAAGAGCTTTTTTGTTTAGTTTTGCCAAGCGTTTTACGGCACGTACAACACAAATTAGTTATATAAGTGCCAAAGATTTGAGTAAATTAGAGGTGTTACTGAGTCAAAGAGAGTAACATACCAAAAAAAAAAGAAAGAGGAGAGATAAGGACGATAGATGGTTTGTTTTTTGGTGAGGTTTTTTTTTCTGGTAAGTGTTTTACGGTGCTCGAAACTGAAAAAGGTCATATGAACGCACCGATAGATGTTTGAAAAGGAAAATATAGCAAACGAAACCAGAGCACCCGCCAATATCCCACACTTGAAAAGCGTATTTCGAGCATGACGACACGGTGACCCAATAAAAGCAGTTTCACTGAGAGTGGAGACCCCGGATATGCGTACAAAGTCAAGTGAGTTCCAGATGGAGGGCTCAAGTTTGCTGTTACTCAATCCACTCCAACCACGTTGTTCTTGGACAGGCAAACGCACGGAGTCGTTGTCCTAACACTAACACGCCCTACTGTCTATGCTCTATATCTTCAAGTTCTGTTCCATCTCCTTCTCTAAAGAGGTGGGTGGTTGGAGGATGCCACTGAATGGTAGGTTCTACTTCTTTGCTTTCCCTCTGTTGTTTCTGTCTGCCTTACTTTTTCCCAAAGAACTTAAATGATAATTATTATGTCGAAGCACATCTCTTTACTCAAACAAACAAAATAAAACAATCTCTAACTAGCTAGCTATCTGGTTAAGTATAAGTAATATTATAGCTTATTATATAAGTACCAAAAAAGTGAGAAAGGCGTTGCAGGAAGTTTGTGGTGTCATAATCTGTTCTGCACCAATGCTGCCAATATACTAGATCTAGATCTACTGATTTCCTTAAAAACTGAACGCAGTAGCAAAAAATCATACCATAAACACAATTGCAGCATAAATAGCACCAATAAAAACAACAACAACAACAAAAACAACAACAGAAACAACAACAGCAATAAGCCCATGTACAAGTACAACAGCATTCTTATCCCATAAGGTTCACACTCTCCTCACACCTGCAAAGGTAACAATGCCAGTATAAGTCAAATTTATAACCCAAATCCAATCCTCAGCAGCCGTGGGCTTAGCTTGGGCCACCGCCTGATACCAACACCCCACCGAAGGACGGCCGAAAAGCGCGGTTAACCATTTAAACCTACTGAAGATACGCATGATGGCCATTGGACAACGCTTGGAGACGCGTTGTTTCGGGTTACTTTAATGTCTAAAAAAATACATAACTTCGTTAATTCTCCTTTTTTTTTATTTGAAACCAAATAAGACAGGCAATAGCGGGCATACTAATACTATGAAATATGCAAATTTGTTCATTTTTCTGATTTCTGTGCGATGGCTCGATATGTGCCGCAACATTGCCTTCGGTCCGCTGCTGCAGCTGCTGCTGATCAGACATTAGAATGTGTCCGCTACGTAGCTAAAGAGTTAATGCTTTGCGGGATACATTTCCAAGTCGATATCCAAGATGAGCGGGCGCCGCTGCTAGGTACTATAATGCGTTTGCAGCCCAGGAATGGCACCCTGAGGTCATTCAAAGTTCAGCCAGATTGAGACGAAGCATTTATGTTACTTGATCTTGTGGTGGTTGTTTTATTTTAAACAATGCACGTGCGTGTATTTATCTGTATTTTATCTATCTCACTGTCCAACTGCCACTTTGCTTATCATTCTCGTGATTCGATTTATATTTTCTCACATCTCCCACTGAATTCTCAGGGTACTCACCGCCAACGTCCCAATCCCAGCATACACACGCGCGCGCACACACAGATACACATACCCACACATAAACACCCACACACACACACACACACACACACACACACACACTCACTCACTCACATGCTCACACATACACACACTAACCTACCTTAAAAATAACTAAATAAAACATGTTTACAATTTAAAAGAATACCGAATAACACAGTTGCCAAAGTTAAAGTAAGATATCCCTGTGTCACCTTCTATGAATCCAACCGTATTGATTATGTCTCTCCTTTAGAACATAATAATATTATTAATAATCAACGAGGTCAATATCAGAAGGTTGAGAATTAGATCATAACAATCAATTTCTCATGTCAACACCCAAGCAAGGTTCTGCTGTATCATGCATACTGCTTGAAGATCATCAAGACGCAAAAGGCCGTACACATCACACACACACACACACACACACACACACACACACACACACACACACACACACACACACAACAACAACACACACACACACACAAACGCGTGCGCTAATAAAGCAGTATACTTGATATTGATTAGATTACGTATTTTACTGATTTTTCTCATTTCTTATTCAAATACGATGCAGCTGATCAGACAATTTACCCCAGCCGACATTAACGATTTGATTCAAAATAAACGCCAAGACTTTTATCTTTCTTGAAAATACAATTTCTCCATCACGTTTGTGTGAACAATTTCAATCTCATCAATGGACTGTCTTGTCTCCATCAGGCAAATAAATTTGCTTACATCCTTTCAAATATGCATCATTCTACCCAATATTAAATTCAACAGTTCATACTTGGTCTGTTGTTGTGATTGTTTTTGGGTTTTTTAACCTTTTCGTCCCTCCGTTTTATGAACATTCGCATAATTATTATTATTCATGTCGCTTCTCTTCCACGCTCAATGTTTTACCATCCAAAACGTCAATACATCATTTCAACCATTTACCCTTTTGGGCAACCACCTATTAATTAACGAAAAATATGTTAATGTGTTATTCATCCATCGATTTTACGGTAGAACGTGGGGTTGGGGGGGGGGGGCTCTACTTCTTTTCTTCCCCCTTTCTTGTTTCAATCTTCAGTCTTCAGTCTACCAGTTTTCAGTTTTGCTCTTTCCCTGCACTAAGTGACCGTAATTACGTGTGTTCTGCTTTAAAGCAGTCCGCGCCATCTGTTTGTCCTGCCTCCCACCCGTCCACCCTCCCACTGTCCACCCGCATAGAGGTACGTACCAACTGACCACAAATGACTGTCCTGGGCACCAGGGAGGTCGCGAGGATGTCACGTGGAAGCCTCCCTGGCACGGAGGTTCAAGCCAGACGTAATTTAGCCTAAATGTCGCAGGATTAGCTTCAGGGAGATGCAGGCCTTGAGATAGGGTAGGCTAGGTAGGCTTTTCAGTCCTCCTCCCCTCCCCACCCCACCTCTCTCTCT
>NW_004797362.1:1657502-1666109 GCF_000002075.1 Aplysia californica
TAGATCTAGTAGTAGAAAGAACGCTGTATTGTAGCTATTTAGTAACCAAGATAGTACGCCACGGCGCCCATGTAAAAAAATTTTTAAAAAATAACAAGGACCAAGCCTCGCCTATCGCGTGTGAGGGAGAGAGAAAACATGCCTAGCCCATTGCTTTAGCTTGAATTCCTTCACACAGCTCGCCCACTGAAACATGGCGGACGCCGCTGTCGAATGTGGCCATCGCGCAGCAAGGCGAGAGAGGGGCGTGCGGTATCTAGTGACTATAGTGTACATCTATGGTGCCCACTCATGTTGTATGTTTCTCTGTTATTATGTGCGTTTGTTTGTTTGTTTAAGTGTGTTTGTGCTTTTGGGTGGCAGATAGCTTTCTCAAAAATTTCAACTTCCTGAGAAACACACTGTGCAAGCAACCATTTTATATGAGGTATACTGACAACACATGTTGATGTCTTTGTCTGGGTACCTATTGCCACCAGGGTGAGGTGGGGAATTTTCGTGTAAAGTGCCTTACCGGAGGGCACAACCTACGGCCTGAAGCTTGAACCCCAGAACCCGCATCCGAGAATTAAGAGTCCGGTAGCCTAACCACTACCTTACTTCTTCTTCTTCTCGATCGCATCACACTTGAAGTCCGGTATCTGTCATAAATTGGGCCGTCCTGCTCAGTTCATCTGTCGGCCCGCATAGCTTCTAGTGTCAGTGGGGTTGGCCACGTTTCCTGTCTCAGGGTCCTGTTTGTCAGGCAGTGCTGAACGATGTGTTAAACAGTTTGGTCCACCTCTCCACCCTGGCATTTTGGTGATTGTACTAGTTTAAAACATTTGTACATATGTTGTCTCAGTCTTGTGTGTTGTGTTCTTAGTCGTACGATAATCACTTGGTCTTGGCGGGACAGCTCATGGTAGCTATCTGGTGTCTGTCGTGCTTTAAATATAAATAGTGTATTTATAATAGTTTTGTTTCTGTTGTCTGGTTGCTCTTTCTGTGCTCCTAGTTTGGCTATCCCGTGTGCCTGCTCATTTCCTAAGACACCACAGTGCAATGGAATCTACTGCAGCATGATCCTCAGACATGGGATGTCCTCAATTACAGGGTGATCCAAAAAAAACCTTTACAACTTTGTTTTCGAAATATCTCGCGCAAATGTTATTCTAGAAAGATGAAATTTGGAACAGATAAACTTCATTCAAAAGGAATTTGTTTGACATAAAATTCATTTTGAAAAGTGTATTTTCAGAACGGAAAAAGCATACAGAAAAAAAACCCACTCATAAACGCAAAAGCGTCAATGTTTTTAAAAAGACACTCTCGCAAGGAAAGTCATGAGACGATTGATTTGATTTTTGTCTTCTTTTTCTCTATAACATTTAATTGTTCCAACCTTGTAACATTAATCAATATTTAACTTCTCTTTGGAAGTTAAAGAACTAACATTTTTGTTCTGGAATTTCTAAAACAAATGCTGAACATGTCCTCCTTTGGACTCCAAACATCTTTTAACGCGTCGTTTGAAATGCTCGATGATGGCCAAATACAGTTCCCGCTGAATTGTTCTCATTTCATCACGGATTGCTTGTTTCATAATTTCAACGTTTTCAAACTGGTTTTGAAATATCCTGTCCTTCTGATAGCCCCACAAGAAAAAGTCTAAAGGATTCAGGTCAGCAGAATGCGGAGCCCAAATGCGTTCACTTTTGCGACTGATCATAATAATGATCTCCAAAGTGCTCAGCTAGCCATGTCATTGATTCGACATAAACGTATGGATTGGCCCCATCTTGCATGAACTAGTGGTCTTGGCGATTCAAGTGCCGGTGTCTCCCCAGATCCGTCCAGAATTTATTACGACATTTTGTGGTAATGCGTACTGGAGCGTAGTGTAATAAAAGGGGACGAATGCAAAAAAATGGGTTGTTTTTTTAATGCGCATTATACTGCAGAATTATTTAGCGGAATCATCTAAAATGAATATCAGTCAAATTCCTTTTGAATGAGGAATACTGTGTTCAAATTTGAAGACGAAAGCTTCAGTGTGGAGGAAAATATTTACGAAAAAAATTGTATATTTTTTTTATCACCCTGTACTTTACGCTACCTTAAAATTACAATGTTATATCTTCTCGGTACCTAGTTTGAAGAAGTATGACGTCAATTTTTTTTAAGTTTCACAACGTGTCAAGCCTTTTTTTTTATGCAATTCTTGGAATATCTTGATAACGACTCCGAATAATCTTATGATTTTAAAAGAGTAGACAGAACATTTTTTTTCTGACCTCCTGGTCTAAGTAACTCAAAACGGCCTAACATGTCACATAGAACTTTTGTACTTTTAAGGTAGTGACTAGACTACCGATGCCGTGTAAAATTTGGCTTGCTCTCTCAGACATGATAAAATTAACAACTTCCGCGATTCCTGCTGCACCAACAAAAGTAGGTCTTTCGGCCACTGGGCAACTTCCTCAGTATTCCCCCGTCAGCCTCCACCCCCCCTCCTTCCCCCCTGTATCCAACCCCCCCCCCCCCCAGTCCCTCCCATATCTCCTGGATTATGCTCCATACTTATCTCATCTCATGGCGACGTCACCCTACCTGTGTCTCCCAGATTGGTCACTTACCCTTGATGCCTCGTGCTGAATGCCTCAGTCGTCAAAATCAGGCAAAAATGGCAGAGGTGACGAATTCAGGGTCAAGGTCAGTAAAGCTGTAAATTGGTTACGTCAAAATAAACTAAGGTGTAATATCATCTAAATTCTTTTTAAGAGGACCGACAACACCCAAGAAGTTTACAAAGGCATGGTAGGGGTAAGGATACAAGGATTCGGAAAAGGGGGAGGATGGAGGGAGGGGGAGAGGGGAGTAACAAAATCCAAATACCAAATCAGTACGTGACTGATAACTGATTTAACTTGGTGCCAAAACTAATAACTCTCATTAGCACCCCATACAAAGACCACATCAAAATTAAGGAAGTGCGCAGTAGAGTGAAACAACACGACATGAGCCACTATTTACACTTGCTGTCTACTGTGAAGCGAAGAAAAACGAATTGGTATGGTCATGTTACAGGATCGTATGGCATATCCAACACCATTCTTCAGGGAGCTGTGCAAGGGAGGAGAAAGAGAGGAATGCAAAGAAAGAGGTGGACCGACAACATTGCAGATTGGACACGGAAATCTGTTAACCAATCTCGGGCGTCGTTAAAAACCGTGAAAAGTAGAGGCACCTGACGAGGCTCTCTACCATACAGCACCCCTACTATCCTTGTGGATTATGGGATCAGTAAGTAGTAAGCATTAAGCAACGCTAATAAAAGCACTCATGTAGACAGAATGTGTCGCTTATACGACGGTTCCTCATAGAGAGGAAGAGCCGGCGTGTTCTCTTCTGTTGATCGCCACAAACAAACAGTCTGTGGAACTTTCAACTGTCAGCGCGCACACACACAGTTAAAGAGAAAAAGAGAGAGAGAGAGAGAGAGAGAGAGAGAGAGAGAGAGAGAGAGAGAGAGAGAGAGAGAGAGAGAGGAAAGGGGGCGGGCGGGGGCGCACACATAAACATACGTTTAAAAATATTAAAGGAAGGTCTTTGTGAACACGTATGTGTGTATGTCAGAGTGCACTTTCCATAAAATGAGAAAGTAAGAGAGAGAAAAAAGATACTGCGAGAGACGGAGAGAGAGAGAGAGAGAGAGAGAGAGAGAGAGAGAGAGAGAGAGAGAGAGAGAGAGAGAGAGAGAGAGAGAACAAGAGGGGGAGGGGGAGGGGTTAAATAAGAGGGGATCGTAAAGCAAAGCTAGTACTCAAAACAGTAAGCAAATACGTTACGTGTCTGACGTCATACCAGCCAGAACTAATCCTCTTTCCTGCAATATAATGTAACATATTTGACTGGCCATCGGACGAGGGAGCCCTCTCCACTCTCCACGTTAGGAGTGTTTGAAAAGACCACAGTAATCCCATCCGGTTGATCTTTTTGAGATTGGCAAGACAAATACGTATAGATCTAAGCTTAGTATGGACATCTTGAAGACGGTGATAGTTTTGAAGTAAGTACCATGGCAACTTTCTCGTCCTCCCGTCCCGCCTCACCTCTTACCTCCCTTGTCTCGTTTCTTTTTCGTTGGTATGATAACGTTTTTACGGCATTTAGACTTGCGCCACTTTGTGTTTTATCAGTTTCGTTTGGTAAGGGTTTTCCGGCGCTTGCAACAGTATAAGGTCATATGAGCGCACGGGTTACATTAGCGCCGAAGATCAGAAATACAAAAGAGTAACAAATATGTATTTATATTATTTACGTATTATACTTGTATATATTTAATTATATATCAAACGCTTTATAGCATAGAACGACATTAGATAATGAGAAGAGAAGCAAACCACACCAGAACACCGACTAAACGCCTGCCCCATTGTTGACAATAAAACCTCCATGAGATATGCTACAGAACATACTCATTTGGGAGCTATCAACATCTAATTTATAGCCTAATACAGGGAAACCATGTACATACGCGAAATTACGTGAGGTTATCTGTTGCTTTAAAAGAGTAAAGTTGTAGTGGCCAACTTGTTTATTCCAGATAATTTATACCATTGCATACATGTATGTACTCACACACACAAGCACACACACACACATACACACACACACACACACACACACACACACACACACACACACACACACACACACACACACACACACACACACACACACACACACAATTAGAACAGCAAAATGACAAGGTTTTTTTTTAGATTTCACTTCCTCGTGGTGCTGTGAAATGAGTCTTCTTTTCTTCTCTATATGTATCTTGCAACTGACACTCACTACTACAACAATGTTAGACATAGTGAAGCAAATATTTCATTGCTAGAGAAACAAAAGCCGTTTCTCTTTTTGTTTATTTATGTATGTTTTACTTTTAATTTTTGTTGCTGTTGCTGTTGTTTTTGTTGTTGTTGTTGTTGTTGTTCTTGTTGTTGCTGCTGCTGCTGTTGTTGTTGTGTCTGTTGTTATTGTTGTTGTTCTTCTTCTTGTTGTTGTTGTTGTTGTTGTTGTTTTTCTTGTTGTTGCTGCTGCTTACTTTCATTTTTAGGGGTAGTGTGGGTCTTTGCACATAAGAAGAACGCACCGCAATTTCTGCTTGAAAAAAAAAAGCATCAACAGTTTAATAATGAAAGACATTGTTTGTCCAAATTATTTACAGCATTAATTCTCCAAACTCGCCTTTACCTTTATAATGTACCTACTCACCTAATATTATACCCAGACCTATGTACACATATCAAATGGCAAACATCCTTATCCCTTTGATGCAGACGTCAGGTAAAATCATTGAAACATCGACGGAAACATTACCAGAAGGACTTGCTCGTAAATCGGCAGACGTCAAATTTCAGGCTGTCAACCGCGTCTGCTATGATGACGTCAGCGGCGCCAAGACTATTGCCTTTCTCAGTGAAAATCTTTCAGACAGACGGCAATATTTTTAGAAAAGTCTCTACACTCATCCGATCAGTCGGAACATCTTGATCCGATTTTAGATGAGAATCACGCATAGTGTATCAAATAAAGTCTATAAAACAAGATGTTATGAACAATATTATATCTTTATGCTCTCGTTTGACTTGCTATAACTTATTGGTAGTTTTCTTTTGTCGATCTACTTTGTTTACATCTGGTAAGTCAAGTAAGTGACCTTGATTTTAGAGGTGGATAGAAAATGGATGGTGCATAACCCCAAAAGTCAAAACAAGAATGCATGTAGTTGTTACACGACAGAAATGGAAAAGAGCATTATCTAAATTGGCATCATCTTTGAAAAATCTGCTTGTTTGTTTTATTTTGTTGTTGTTTGGGGGGGGTTGTTGGTTGTTGTTTTTGTTTTTTTTGTTTTTGTTTTGTTTTTTGTTGTTGGTTGTTTTGTGTTGTTTTTTTTTTGGGGGGGGGTAAATGTAGACGTTTTACGACGCCACAATCGACACAACATAGATTGTATTTCTGGGGACATTGAAACAGCCCCTCTCTAAATTATCTAAATTGTATCTATGGAAGTAGGTGCACTCGTGCCCAAAAGGTCAAGGTGTTCGCCTCTTATTCAAAGGTCCGGGTAGCGACAGAAAATTGTTCTTCTCTAAAATGGTCTTCTTTCACCTCCTTTCTTGCTCTCTAGCAATGTTCTGTCGTCGCTTTCGTCTTCACTTTCTTCCCCCACCGCCTCACCTCTTGCTTTCAGCCACACACCCTGATCTTCTGGTAGGAAAGATCTACACTTAGCCTTCTCAGACGAGAGCGAAAATCTCGGAGGTCCCGTGTGCAAGTTGCGCACGTTAAAGATCCCATGGTGATCTAAATTCGATGAGACTAGGCTCCGGCCGCCACCCGGGCAAAATTCAAAATTTCCAACCAACTGAAAATGTTTAATGTGTCCCGTGCGCTCGTATGACCTTATGCAGTTGCGAGCGCCGTAAAACACTTACCAAAAAAAAAATGATAAAAGTGTTAATTAATATCTCACTATCCAATATTTACTCTTAAAACCAAACCGAAAATCTGACCAAGAAGCGTGAAGAGTGATTCTTTAAAGCCCTCAGATCAAAAGAGCCAAAGTTCAAAGAAAAAGTTTGCAGCCGACGCGAGAATTGCAGCAGGCAGGAAAAAAAAACCTGCACATTTTTGGTAGTTGTTTTACGCAACCATTGACCCAATTTCGATCACCCTGGAGACTGGTTACCTCGACCATGCCAACCGGCCTAACTCAAGGGTGAAAGGTATATAACATCTCAGCAGAAAATCGGTGGTACTTCATAAAGATTCCTCCAACACGGCAATCGAACTCAAGTCTTCAGCGTGCGACGGTCGGTCGAACCCCAGATCGTTACACAACAGGTCTCTACACGACAGATCGCTACCTTAGAATTGCAAAGTTCTTTCTGACATTGTTGGCCATTTTGAGTCAATGAGATCGTGAGGTCAGACACTAAATGTTCTATCTGCTCCGTCAAATTCTTAAGATTATTCGGAGTCGTTATCAAGATGTTCAAAGAGTGGCATTCGAAAAAGCTTGACATGCTGTGGAACTCAAAAGTTTTTAACGTCAAATTTCTTAAAACTAGGAGGTACTGAGCAGATAGAACTTTGTAATTCTAAGGTAGCGAGACGTCGGTTTGCAAGCAGCGGCGACATTGTGATAGTCCCATAAGCAAACGCACAACCTACGCAACTGTAATCATACCACTAATATAAACTTCATATCCTGTAACGTTCAAACAATCATTTGTTGAACTAGTTACTATACACGTGAGTTAAACTCAGAATTATTTGCATATTTTTGTTTGCAGAATGGTTGAAATCTACCTTCAAAGACCCTTCAAAAGGGCATTGATTACCAAGCCCTTGACATGAGTGTTTAGTCTGGGATCCACCCTTTAAAATTGTTTCGTAAAGCAAATGGAGAGTTGCATCCAAGTGCTTGTAACATTATAGTCTTGTATCTCCTCGGGTGGGTGGTTGGACGGCACTTCTAGTAAACCTCACTTCTCTTCTTTCCCGCAACTTCTTCTGTCGGTATATCTTACATTTTCGTTGCACATTAAGACCACTGTCATGTGGATGTACTTCTTTCTTAACGTAATGCTCATGTAGAAGCAATTCAATTGATTTTGGCCAAAACCTTCCATCACCGATGATTATAAGTTGAAACATTTTTACTGTGAGACGGTAATATGGGGGGGGGGTTATTCATAAATTCAGCAATGGCAAAGATAACATGTATATTTGGCTTAACATTTCTGCTCATCCGGGTTGTAATGAAAATACAGTTTGTCTGAATTACGTGCTCGGTTTTCTCACTGATGAAATAGAAAATATGAATTATGATTATCATTGTTCAATGGCAAATGTCCAGGACAGAGCTAAAACACGGGACTGGTGTACTCCCTTAAGAGTTGGTACCACAAGCACACGCTTCCAGTTTGTAGAAAATTCTCCGACTCTGGAAAAAAGTTTTCGACTGCGGTTTCTTTCTTTTCCTATTTCTCAGCCCACAATGAATCTTTCGGAATGATATAAACAAAGTTGGAAAGGTCAACTTTCTGTATTTTTCATGATGGTAAGTTTGAATATCTGTGTTGTTTCTAAATATCTGTACTTTTGAGAATGTTCTTTTTTCTAGAAATTAGGCGTCATCGTGTCGCTTGCGAGAAAAGTGCGTCATAAACCAGCTGTAGTTTCCTCACTATTTTTACAAAACTGCTCCGTTGAACATAGGGATTAAAAATAGTAATGACACCCTTGGAAAGGTCAGTGATCGCCCTATATTTTGGTACTTAAAAATCTAGGATCCCTCAACGAAATGGTCTCTTGCTGAACAAAAGAGTTTAAAAAGAAAAGACCATTTCCTCCTCACTTGTGAGCATGCCAACCTAGATAGAACCAAATCACTTAAATGACAATTGTTCCCATTTTTTGACAGTGAAATGATATAAAATGACTAGTTTACCTGCGCAGAAAACGTGGACAATGTGCAAAGTTTTTTAGCATATTAATTTTGTTACAAATACGAACTCTTTCTATTCACTTCCTCTCCCTCCCCCC
>NW_004797362.1:1667327-1669827 GCF_000002075.1 Aplysia californica
TCTATATATATATATATATATATATCTATCTATCTATCTATCTATCTATCTATCTATCTATCTATCTCAAATAAAACTTGCTACCACAACTACATGTCGAAGACAATCACCTATGCAAACAACCGCTAATTGCCTCTTCCCTCCACCATTGCATTTTTCATTTTGAGAAATGTCTAAAAGGATCACCTGTCTAAGATTACCAATATGTTTGTGTGCTTCTCTTTTTATTTCTATTCATTTACATTTTTTTGGCAAGTGTTTTACGGTGCTCGCAACTGCATCAGGACACATTAAACATTTTCAGTTTGAAATGAATTAATTTTGAGTTTTGCCCCTATGGCGCCCATTGCCAACTCAGATAGATTTTGGACCACCAAGAGATCTTTTTAACGTGCGCAACTTGCACACCCTATTCAGAGTTTTTTCGCCCTTATCCGAGAAAGCAACTTACCATAAGATCAAAGGTGTGGCAGAAAGAAAGCAGTATGAAAGAGCCAAGGAGTTGCAGTAGAAAGGTTGCAGTTAGAGTCAGGAGGCCAGAGGAGGGAGCAATGGGGGTGGGGATGGGACAGAAAGTGAAGACGAAAGCAGACGACAGAATATGGTTAGAACGCAGGACAAGAGGGAAAAGGAGAAAAGTTTGGAGAAGAACATCGCTTTCATACGTTATTATATATTGGGCTCTCGTGGTCTAGAGGTTACGGTCTTCGCTTCTCATTCAATAGATCCGGAGTTCGAAACCTGATAATGACAGTCTTTATTCATCTCACAGGGAGAAATTTGCCTTCGCCGTTTACAATGGCAGTGGAAAGTCACAAAGGTTAGATGTACTCACGCTTGCACACAACAAGACAGGATATTAGTAAAATATTATGTTTTACGAGCTGAAACAACCCGCTCCGTAAAACATTATCTCTCTCTGTCTGTCTGTCTGTCTGTCTGTCTGTCTGTCTGTCTCTCTCTCTCTCTCTCTCTCTCTCTCTATCTCTCTCTCTATCTCTCTCTCTCTTTCTGTCTGTCTCTCTCTCTCTCTCTCTCTCTCTCTCTCCCTCTCTCCTCTCTCTCTCTCTCCTCTCTCTCTCTGTTTCATTTGTAGCACTGTGTATTCCGTAGCCTCACTGCAGTTGGTACGAATGATTTTCTATATCTGTCTGTTCTGGCTTTATGGAAATGTATTGTTTACTACGCGCCGATAATTGAAATTCCAATTCAGTGGGTGGCTATGGTAGCTTTGCATTATTTCCACCGTTTTTAGAACGTTTGTCTTGTGCAGATATTCAAAGTTATCTAGGTCGGTGGCCTAGTGGTTAGGCTACCGGACTCATAATCGTGAGGTTGCGGGTTCGGGGGTTCGAGCCATGGGCCCGACGTTGTGTCCTTGGGGAAGGCACTTTACACGAATTTTCCTCACTTTGAAAATGGGTACCCAGCTATAGACAGTGAAGGATCTTGTCAGTTTGTTAGTGTTTGAGCGCTTAACCAGTTGCTTGCACTGTATGCTTCCTGGGAAGCTGAGAATGTTTTTGAGTGTTATATGGTCTGCTGGGGTAATAATATAGTGTAAAGCGCATAGAGTGGAGACATGTGCTACACAAATGCTATTTATTATTATTATTAACTGTTATTTGTACCATCACCCTCCTGGATTTATCTGGCAATACAATTGTTGTATAGATTTGTTCTTCAGTGCTCAAACAATGACAATCTGAAATAGCACAGTATGGTTGATTTTCTTAAGTTGCAAACATGATATTTTTCAAACATATCTATCGATTTTTTTTTCATATTGACAATACAATGTCCCCCTAGTTAAATTTTATTTCTTCAACGTTTTATTAAAACTAGACTAAAGATGACCGAGTTGTTGCCCTTAAAATGAGTCCTTTTTTTGGACACCCGGTATATTTTTTTAAGTCAAAGACGTCTGTAGATTTCTAAAAATAAATTAGAACTATCGCTCCGCAGTTATTTCGGATTTTATCACAGTTGGTGTCCACACCACACGAAAAAGACATTTTTCTGTCACGCTGACCGGGTTACATTGTGGATCTTTTTGAAATGTGTATGGGCGTGTGTGTGTGTGTGTGTGTTTATGTGTGTGTGTGTGTGTGTGTGTGTGTGTGTGTGTGTGTGTGTGTGTGTGTGTTGCATGTGCGGGTGTATGTCTGTGTTGTGTGTGCGCGAGCCTGTCAGAGGGTGTGTGTTCATGTGTTTGTGTGTTTGAATGTGTGTGTGTGTGTGTGTGTGTGTGTGTGTGTGTGTGTGTGTGTGTGTGTGTGTGTGTGTGTGTGTATGTGCGCGCGCGCGCGTGTAGAGTTGCTATTTAACCCAGTCAGACAATAGGCTTTTTACAAATTTTAATATCACCTATATAAAATAATCCATCATTTGAAAGTTCTACACCGAAAGTCACAAAAGGTGTCTATCTCCTTACAAGTTTTCGCATTTTTTCTGCTTTCACTTTTTCTGAAGTTGTGTAAAGACACGACTGTCACGGGCG
>NW_004797362.1:1675776-1676779 GCF_000002075.1 Aplysia californica
GGGGGGTTGGCATATTTTCAAGCATCCAGTTAAAAGTTACACGGATAGAAAACAAGACACCATTGATATTTTCCGGCAGAGAAAAGTGAACTACATGCCAGTCTCCCCTACGTTCAAAGAGATTACCGTCCCATTCACGTGGATCAAACTGGGGAAAAAGCAGCTTCTCCATCACAAAAACGAACGACGGGGTCGAGAACGTTAACACGTAGGATTTGACCCCCGAAAGTTCAGCAGTGGTTCACACTACATGTAGCCACCACGAGCTCTCAAGTAAAGCCGGTTATTCAGGCACAGATTTGCAAGACAAATTTGTCCTTCACAGAAAATAATGTTAAGGTCTGTCTAGCACGCAAGCTAAGCGGCGTATACTACCCTACCCCCCCCCCCTCTCCCCGTTTTTTTTGGGGGGGGAGGGGTTGGGGGGGGTTCAGGGTTGGTTGGGTGTTGGTTTTGGGTTTTTTTGTTTTGTTTTTCTTTTCCTTTTTATTCTTCTTTTCCTTTTCCTCACCAAACATGCCTCGGGACATCGCTAACAGAAATCTGGCAGGCTCCAGACTTCTCGAGGGTTCATTCATAAGCGTTCAGAGACCGTCAATGGGTCTGTCAGCACTGCATTTTATCAGCACCAATAAATACACCAGGGGGGAGTGTCTCTTTCCCGCCGGTGCGACAAATGTTGACAGAATGAAGGAGTGCTGTGGGAGGAGGGTCTAACCGAAAACTGTCGAGCGGATACGAAGATTGTCGAGGGGATAATATTATTATGCTAAGTGGGGTAGATTCTTGTCTTATTTTGCAAAATGTTGTTACCGTGATTTTCATTCTGGTTAGGGTTTGTTTTTCTGAATCGGTTACAATATTATTATCGTTTGAGATCCGTTGTCTAAACAGCAAGTGATTTCAAACTTTTTGGCTATAGTTTTTGTTTTAATAATTTTTCCAATGCCAGCAAAGTGATGCCACAAATGTTCCACATTGTGTGTCTATCTGTATATGTGTG
>NW_004797363.1:0-1357 GCF_000002075.1 Aplysia californica
GAGAGAGAGAGAGAGAGAGAGAGAGAGAGAGAGAGAGAGAGAGAGAGAGAGAGAGAGAGAGAGCTCAGCGCAGTCGTAGTGCGAAAAGCGAAAACGATGGGCCCCACTTGACCGCTCACTCACACTCACACCGGCAGCAGCGATGTCCGGGCCGTGAACCTCCTGATAGTGCCACTGTGAAATACGTCCTGATTACAGATTTTTAAAAAAGGTTGGTGCTGAATTCTAACGTCAAAGATTCGTCCTGTCTGCGGGCACCTGCAGGTAATTAAATGGAATCTTTGATTTAATTTCATTGTTTTGTAAAGGAAGGTAAGATCTCTTGTTAAAAAAGAAGTTAATGCTAAATTCTAACGATAAAGATTCGTCCTCTTTCCAAACACCTTATGGTAATTAAATGAAATTTTGGATTTATATTCATTCTTTTGTAAAGGACACAAACAAATAAAATTCAAACAATAAAAACTCGTCTTGCTTGTTGGCACTGAAGGTAATTAAATGAATTCTTGGATTTATTTTCATTATTTCGTATGCTGTAGTAAATTTCGGCTTCTTGCTTTGGACATAATTTTCGCGTGCTGTTGTTAGATCATCTTTCATTGAGACATCTATAACATTTTTACGGAGAGTTTTGACTGAGATATTTTTCTGTAACATTGATTAATTTAGGATATCAAAATAATAAGAATGTTTGTATTTTCATCGACCTCGATAAGTACTCAACACAAAGAGGTTTGCCATGGGAAAAAATGAACAGGTAATACTTTCGGTTGGCCATTTAAAAAGTAGAACGATGTTTTGATTTTGACATTTGATTCCTATAAAGTTGTTAATTGAGATTGAAAGGATACCGGTATGATAATATCGTTTATTTTTTTCAAATTGACTGCCTGCAGATATACGATGTTTTGCTGGTGTGGGTTTTTAAAAAAATTTTTTTTTTTAGGAAATATTTTTTTTTTTTTAGGAAATATTTTTTTTAAGGGGGAGGGGGTCCAGGATAGTATGGAATCGACTCGAGCTTTTAGTTCTGGTTTAAAAAAAACCATCAACAAAATTCCACCAACAACAATCTTTGATTCATGTTCTGGGTGGTGATTCTGGCATTTATTACACGGATTCATGTGGGTAGATTGTTCAAGGGTTGAAAGTTCCTGGCTGAAGCATTGATCCAACTGTCGAAAACATTGTGGGATTTTGCCGTTGTCGTTTTCCTTACTAATCAAGTATCATCGAGATTGGTTTTAATTTCTTTCTTTCTTTCTATTTTTTTTAAAACAGCGGATCTACATTTATCAGGGTGGGGCTGATATGAAATTGGTTTATTGCTGTCCTAAATTACCCCCCCCCTCCCCCC
>NW_004797363.1:3169-20199 GCF_000002075.1 Aplysia californica
GGGGGCTGAAAGGAATGAAATAGCTCAGCATTTTCATAAACCAGTGAGTCTGACTGACAGGTTAGTACAAAAGACAAAAGCAAAAAAAAAATATCAAAAAAAAAAATCAACCTTCTTCCAACTGAGATGAACCCTACTGAGGGGCCCCTTCACTGTGCCAATGTCTGTTTGTATTGTGGGGCTACCCTCACTATAATAATGATAATGATGATGATTATAACAATAGTTATTTTTATAATTATAGTGAATAAAAATAACAATAATAATAATAATAATAACAACAACAATAATAATAATAACAATAATAACAACAACAATAAAACAACCTCTGATCCCAGGTGAAATGAGCGCTGCAGTGGAGCGACCCCCGCTACTGGCGAGCCCCGTAGCCGTGATGGGACCCACTCCCCTCGGGCTTCAACCCTTCGACCACCAGGTGGCAGGCCAGTCTCTCATCCTGCGCTACAACGACACCACGCTGTGCAAGTGTCTGATCCCACGAGAGCACGCCTTCTACCAGAGGATGCCAGAGTCCCTGCAGCCCTTTGTCCCGCAGTACAGAGGTAGGGTAGTTTGCCACTCAAAATTTTTAACTTAGAACAAAAGCAGTTTTAGTTTCTCACTCAGGGGAGAGTTGAGGTATTCATAAAGGAAAGAAAAAACAACAACAACGAAAAAAACTTTTTATTCTGGCTCAGACAAGAGGTAGATTATTCAAAAGGAAAAGAAATTACCACTTTTTGTTTCCACTCTGTATGAAGTTGGGCAGTAAAGAAGAAAAAGGAAAAAAATTCTCGCTCACAAAAAAGGTTTTATAGGGTATGCAGTATTCAGTAAGAAGAGCAAGGAAATAAATGGAGTCTCTTTATTGTCTTGACAAGTTATTTCAAAATTAATAGCTTGTAGTAGGCCCTATATATTATGGTATTATAAATATATTATATTCACACCAAACAATATCATAATTGCTCGTACAATACATTATTCCTATCGAACACACACAAAAAAATTGTTGTTGGTGGCAGTTTTGCAGTGCTTTAACTTTAACGCTTTAAAGGATGAAGCGGACATGTATGTCGGATCTGAAGCAGACCAATGGCAATTTTGCGGCACTTTTCGAACCTTCAAAATTAGAGACACGAATTGCCTATCTCATTTTTTTGCCCGCCTCATTAAAGTTTCAGACAAAGAAAGCAGAATGAAAAAATCTGCAAGAATAAAGAGGCAAGCCTCTATTTTAAAAGTATTCCAAAAGAGCATGTCTTCAATGAATTAATATAAGCTCATTTTAACCATATGTATCTTTCTCTTTCTAAAAAAAGCTGTAAGTTGGAATGTTGTCAGTAGTCAGGGGGAACTAGACACGATTCAATTACTGATGTAAACGATTTTTATTAACTTTGACTTATTGGGTCAAGTCATGTGAACTCAAAGCTCAATTTTGCTGTTTTAATCAATGACTCCACTTTCAAATGTTTAACTTATTAGGTTGAGTTGAAACAAAATATAAAGTTGTAACATATTCACACACACACCCACACAAACACACACACACACACACACACACACACACACACACACACACACGCGCGCGCACACATGTGCTCGCACATACAGACACACACACACACACACACTCAAACGCACACACTCACCAAGTTTGAGGGTATAACAAGGATTGACTATGTGTTGTTTCTTGCAGGTGTGAACCAGCTTATCCTACCAGACCCTGACACCTTCAAAGACACTGAAAAAGAAAACCTGTCTCATTCCCCTCATCATGAACGGCCCTCCCCTTACAAGACAACACCCAGTCAGGCTCCGCCCAGTTCACAGCGAGTCCCGCCTTCCTTTTCTCCTGCCCAGTTGCGGGGCATGCGAGGACTTCGGAAAAGCAGTAGGACAGGCCTGGGGGATGGTGGCAGTTTGTACTGTATCCTTTGTAACTAATTGCAGTTGTAATATTTTACGCCCCAACTGTCACAATTTAGACCGTTTTGAAGGTGGGCTGCTTTGACATTGACTGTCAGGGCCTACCAAGGCCGAGTAGGATACAACATCCCAGCAGACAGACAAAGATACTTGATTTAAAAAGAACACCAAACAAACAAAAAAACTCTCCCCCCTCCCCGACCCCTACACTGAGAATTGAACTTTTATCTTCTGCACAAAATGGCAAAGTTTGTTTTCTTTGATCTAAAAAGAGGTAGGCCCTACACACTCTATCTATTCAAGTTGCCTGCTCTTTGTGATTATATTGGGGCTGAAAACTGTTTTAATAAGACATGGGGTCCCTTGAGCAATCGTTTGACAATAATACGTGTCATTGGACAGTTGTTTTGATCAAAGTGAAAGGTATGTTAGCCTACCATCAAACTTATTATCTAACCTTTCTCTTTTAGTGAAAGGAAGAATGATTCTAGTGCATGTAGAGTCCTATAGATTTTATTTGACTCATTATTAATTGATTTATAATACCAGTATCATAAGGCCTACATTCATGCTGCTGCTGCTGCTTATGATGATGATTATCATGATTATTATTACGATTGTTGTGATTATTATAATGATTTTGATTGCATTGTATTTTGATTATGATTATTATTGTTTTGTGATGTAGACAAGGGAATGTGAGTAGGCCTATTTAAAAAGTGTTTCCTTTCAAATGATTCATATGTTTAGTAAGTCCCACTTGAAAGCAGTAACATCCTTGATAAAGCGTTTAGATTTTTTACTGCTGGAGGACCTGATCTCTGGCTATGACCGGCCGTGTATCCTGGATCTGAAGGCGGGGACACGACAACACGGTGATGACGCACCGCCGGAGAAAATTGCCTACCAGGTCAACAAGTGCACCCAGACTACCTCGGCAACACTGGGACTTAGGCTGTGTGGGATGAAGGTGAGGTTTTTACACACACACACACACACACACACAGACAAGCACACACACACACACACACACACACACACGCACATACACACGCACATACACTCACACACACAAATGTGTAATATAAACATTTCTAATTTATAGGCATGCTTACATACATATTTATATAAGGCTACAGTTGGACACAGATAACATGAAGACAGAAAACTTGAAATCACAGTCGTTTGTACAATTTACCTTTCCCCGACTGGTTTCTCTTTAATTTTCCCTTATTGGTAAACCTGAATAATTGATGTGTTGAACACATTTGTAAACCCCCAACGTGTTTTACTGATCTCCATGCCTGACTGTAGGATTATGAATACATGCACACACACACACACACAAATCTGTATTTATACATACCTGTGTACGTTTTTAAAAGGCTTTAGCAGTGCATATATGTGTGTATGCATTTTAAATGTATATTAAATCATGTTTCTTTAGCAAGTCTTTTTTTTTATTGCTTACATTATGTTCTTCTCCTGGCTGATTTTATTTATTAAAATATTATTATAGGTTTTAGTCAAAATGTTTTTTTTGAAGTTTGCTGCCTGTTTCTCTTTTATTGCCTTGATGTTGAGGTTCCACCACTTCCTGATTTCCTTCTAACTGTCATGACTTTGGTTTCCTCAGTGTTGATTTACATGACATTGTACTCTCACAATACATCCTATTCTTATGAATTCCTCCTCTTGCGATGAACATTTGCGTCTGTTGTTGTCTCATGAAATCATCCTCAGAAGGTTACATTCCCATTTGGCTCATTTGTCAGAGTTCTTTACACTTTTATGCAGCATCTAGCTATAGGAGCACACAAACTTTGGTTTTATCTAAGGGCATGAAGATGAGAATCATTATAAATTATGTTCACCTGAAGTGCAATGACTCCAAGTCAGCTTTTGGTGTATTTGTCTTCTTGGAAACTAGAAAAGTGGTCGTCTGTGTTATAGGGAGTTGAGATTTTTGACTGGGGAACATGACTTGTTTATCCTGTTTATGGGTCTGGCTTTGAAGCCTTTAGTCTTTTGGTTTATTTACATTGGGACAATTGCTAATGGCTCACAGTTAGCTCAGTTGCTATCATGCTGGACTGTGGTGTGTGTGACTCTGGTTTCAATTCCCAAGAGGGCGTTCTGAACATGGGTTGTCGTTTTGTAAAATTTTTAAAGCTCTCTGTCCATTTGGCTAGTTCCAATTGAAGGTGGACGATAAATCTGAAGGTCCTGCCTCTTAAATGACCACAGGCCTATACAATAACCTTTAACTACAGTCAAACCTGCCCTGACGGCCACCTCTATAAGACGGTCACCTGTACAAACGGCCACTTTCCATTTCCCCCCTTGCGTTTTTTCTATATAATTTAACTGTGTAAAACGGGCACCTGTCCAACGCGGTCGCGGCCACCATATTTTACCACACAACCCCTATCACACTAAGCAATAACACCTGTCTTAGACGGCCACCTTAGAGACTCCATTACGTTTTGTCATAAATTGTGCATTGGCACACGGCGTTGTAGGCGAGCCGTCATAATTCAATCACCTGTCGTTTTTGTTAGGTAGTCCCTCCAACCGATCACAGTTGCGTAGGCCCCTCCCACTGTTGACCAATAGCTACCAATTTTCAGTTGCTGGTGAGGTAAGCGCGTGATCCCTCAAAACCCATAAACCCCTCCCAGAACTCATACACAAATCGTAAGTGAGATGAATGGTCACTGTTTACCCAGTCTGTAACAAAGTTACTATAGGATGTCAACATGAACTTGTGACAGAAGCTTCGCTCGTTCTCCGAGTGGTGGCGACCTATGTGTTTGTTTTAACATTGCACTCGGTCTTCCTTGTCTGATACATTTCGTTTTATTGCCACCCTTGTGCAAAATCAGCAACAAAATAAAAATTACAAACAAAATACAAACCACCACCAACAACAACAAAAACAGCAACAATGGGGCTACTTTCGATTGGGACCTCAGATGGGAATGGGTCATTTTCTTCATCTTGATCAGTCCTGCCTAAGACGGCCACCTGTCTTATACGGACACTTTTCTCCTTGACAATGGGTGGCCGTCTTACACAGGTTTTGACTGTATTTAATTTGCTAACTTCTATTTCTATCTTTCCCTTTTCAGCGCTATGTGGAGACAAGTAACAATTATGACAACAAGGACAAAGTGTTTGGCAGAAATCTATCAGACGAGGAAATGAAACTGGAAATAATCCAGTTCCTGTTCAATGGGAAGGAATTCCGACACGATGTTGTGAAACCCCTACTTGATCTTCTGGAGAGGCTGAGGAATGTTGTCAGAAATTTAGAGGGCTACCGCTTCTATTCCTGTTCGTTGTTGATTGTGTATGAAGGAAATTGTGACAAATCATCGGGAAGTTTGTGTCAATCTCACTTGATGAGTGGTCAAAATGGGAGGTGGAGTGGGCAGAATGGGAGACATGAAGATTATTCACTAAATCAGATACACTCTTCAACTAATACAAGACTCCATCCCAGTGAAGAAGTCCCAGTTTCTATTATTCCAGAAGGAAAACTTGTTGAAAACATTTCTTGTGATGGATTTGACTCGGGAAGTCTCACTACCTCATCTCAAACTTCTGTAAACGGTCAGAACAACTCACAGGGAAAATATGAAAAGGATTCAAATGATGATACAATAGACTCGGGGAGTGTCCCTAGTCCTGGTATTAGCCAAACTTCTCCTGAAAGCTGTCTACAAACCTATTCCTGCCTTACACCAGACAATCACGTTTCTGCATCGTCCGATTCCATCGCAGATCAGAAGCCTCATTCTCCTCATTGTCTCGAGGGATATGGTGATTCCAGTTCACAGGTATCCAGGCTTGTGGATGTGAGAATTGTAGACTTTGCTCACGCCACGTTCCCTGGGTTCTGTGGAGACACGGTCACCCATGAAGGCCCAGATCATGGCTTTCTCCGCGGCATCGACACTTTGTTGGAGGTGTTGACAAATTTATTGGAGGCCAAAAGTTGATCTGTTATTCCGTTGACTGCAGAGGGTGCTGGAATTGCATTTTTTGCCATAAATATGATGTATTTTGGGATAGATAGACTTATATGAATTGAGAGAGAGAGAGAGAGAGAGAGAGAGAGAGAGAGAGAGAGAGAGAGAGAGAGAGAGAGAGAGAGAGAGAGAGAGAGAGAGAGAGAGAGAGAGAGGCAGGCAGGCAGGCAGGCAGGCAGGCAGGCAGGCAGGCAGGCAGGCAGGCAGGCAGACAGACAGACAGACAGACAGACAGACAGACAGACAGACAGATAAACAGACAGCATACGAAACAGAAGTGAAAGATGAGTTTTTAAAATAACAAGAAGCACATTGACATAAAAAAGCAGCCCTTAAGACAGACAGACAAAACCAACAGCGAGATAAAAAAGTAGAACCTACCAGTGACACCCTCTAACTACCTTCTGTGTGAAAGCTGAGTAATGAATTTGGACTTGGAGAGAGGTAGAAAACAAAAATGTATCAGGCTAAACATTTTAAAACATGAGAAAATAAAAATGTTACCTTTGAGGTAATGAGTTCCAACTATCAGTACAACTTGGGTGAGGGGCTTGTTTTGAAAGTTAAGCCAAGGGTGAAGGTGACACCTTATATGTAACCTTCGTTGTCGTCGACCTCTGGATATTGAATTTCAGGCCATAGTAAATCAATCAAAAAGAGCTTAAAAGTCTATACTAATTACTAAAACTAATTTTGAATTTACAGTTTTAAATACTGTAACATGAATATTTTATGGTGAAAAATAGATCTACCCTTTTCCTTTTGATATAGCATTTAAGGGGAACGCCCTTATTAAACACCATGATGATTTTATCCGGAAGGGGAGCTCTTGATACCCTGTTAACCCTTTCCGTATGTCTTGTTTTATTATCATATCCATACGACATGGGGAACTCTGTGCCACCACTTTCAAAGAGGAAATTTACTTGTTAATCCGATCCGTACGCTTTGCATAGCAGTCTGTCAAAATGATTTTTTGAGAAAGACTGAAAGTTTCAAGGAGATCTTCGTACTAGAAGTATTCTAAAATGTGAAGAATACAACCCCGGGGGTACAAAATGACCCCAGGGCGTACGGATAGGGTTAAGACACAAAAGTGAAAGGAAAAAAAAAAAAGGCGGAGAAAAGAAGTTTGGACTCAACTTGCCTTTTAAAATTTGAACATAAGTATGGTTGATTGGAGTGACTGGTGTCCTTTTCAAACTTTCTCTTTGACAAAAATCCAAAATTATTACATGCTTGTTTTAAATTTTAGTCATCAGAAACAGTATTCCTGATTACATTTTACAGCAATAATCACTGTACACTTAATGAACAAGAACTTGATAACAACAGTTGTGAACACACGTGTGACATTTTTATGAATGTAAATACAAGTTATAAAATGTATGTCTATGTAAAGTAAAGATGCTTGTGCAATGATATTTTGTCTTCGTTTATAATTGTACCTGAAAAGGATTCGCTTGAGGAATGGTTTGAGACTGGTTTATTTTTATCATCATATATCATTATGTGGATGTGAGAATTGTAAGGGATCTTTGACATGCACAACTTGCACACAGGACCTCCGAAATTTTTCGCCGTTATCTGAGAAGGCTAGGTGTTTGATCTTTCCTACCAGAAGATCAGGGGAGTGGATGAAACACAGCTGCGAGAAGGTGCAGGGAGTAGAAGTAGAAAAGCTGCAGAGAGTCAGGAGTACAGATGAAGGGGCAAAGGAGAGTGGGGAGTGGGGCAGAAAGTGGAGATGAAAGCAGACGACAGAACATGGTTAGAAAGCGGGAAAAGAAGTGAAAGGAGAAATTTTTAGAAAAGAAAATTTTCCTTCACTGTTCAGATTCGAACCCAGGACCTTTTGAATGAGAAGCAAACACAATAACCTCTAGACTATGAAAGTCCCTTATTATGTGTTGTGATGTGGTGGAATCGGGCGCTCGTCAATTTTTGGACATAATATGATTATGAAGTTACTGATATAGTTTCAATAGCTTATTCATTTGTCTTGCTTTTGATGCGAAAAAAATATATTCATGTATGGTGAATAGAAGTAGAGATATTTGGTGGGTGGTTGGCGAGTGCTCTGGTGTGGTTTGCTTCTTCTTTCCTAACAAACATCTATCGTCCTTATCTCCCTTTCTTCTTTTTTATGTTTGTTACTCTCTTGTAACACCTCTAATCTTCTGGCGCTCATATGACCTTATGCAGTTGCGAGCGCCGTAAAACCTCTTCTAAAACTAAACTAAAGAGATATCTGCAATTGAAGGACGTGGGGTCGCTTAGTCTCAGAGTTAAAATTAGCAAGTCAATGACCTCCAAAGTCTGGTGACTTTCAAAACTTTAGACTTTGGAAACTGCAAACTTACTTTTTTTGTACTTTCGATCAACAATTTTTTAGTAAAGCTAACACAGAAGTGTGTTTTTATGTGGACAGAAAAGTGTTGAGCCGAAATAACAAAAACTTGATAAAAAATTGCCTGATTATTTTTACGAGCACCCGATTTCCCCTCAATGCCTCACATATGTGTTAAAGATGGACCAGACTTTATAATTATCATCCTTTAAGGTGTCCAATGCAAAGTCCAAAAGTTTTTTTTCCATCCCAGATTTTAAAAAATAAGTATGTTTTTACTGTCCCATCGACACCATTTTAGATAATTTAGGAGGCAGGCTTCTGGCCCCATCTGTCAGGGCTAACCTGGACTAATAGGGATACAACATCCCAGCAGGAAGACCAAGACACTCAATAAAAATTTCTCCAGGAATTGAACTTGGGTCTTCTGTGTGTGACAGTGAATCGCCTTACCGCTACGCACCAGACACTGGTGCCACAGACATGATTGAGGTAAAAGTACATCGTGTGTATATCGTCAAACATGCTCAAGTGGACAGAGGAGTAGGAAACCCATGAGACTGAAATACAGCGGAGTCTGTAAACTGAAAAGAAAATATAATCCCAGATTTTTTTCCCCTTCTATTTGAGCATCTTCTCTGGAAAACCCGCCTGATCGAAAGAAAATTTGGCTGTCCCACATTTTTTTAAGCGGACTTCTTTGTATTGTCATTATAGGTAAAATAAGCCTGTGATAGTTAATGATCAGTGTCGTGCAAAATCTAGAAGTAGAAGCAAGGTGAACTTCCACTTTGCATGAACAGACTTTGCAGCTGCAATTGGTCTGTTATAACATGCAGCGTTTCAGTCAGCCATCCATTATACTTAATTAGTAACTTACTTGATTGGAGAATAGGTATCATTACAGGCGGTACAATGCCATAGCTGCTCCTCCCTCCTCTCCAGCATCCATGAAAGAGTTGGCTTGCTGATCATGCCAGTCGTCAGCTGTTTCGATATATTCTTCTGGCTTTTCCATGCAGCAGGTTGCTGTCTCTCCCTGACACCAAACAATCCGTTAGAGATCTGGCCACAGGTCTCAACTTCTTTAATTTACAATGAGTGGATAACTCATGCTCTCCTCTGAGCAGCAAGGAATGAGAAGTTCCTCTCCACTTAGTTCCCATCAGCTGCGCAGCAAGTGTCCAAAATGTGCACCACCCCTTTTCGCTTAAGACCACACACGAATTTTTGGGGTCCAATCAAAGTTTTTTGGGTTTTAAAAAACTTCCCTTAAAAATAATGTTAAATCGGATGGAAGTACTCCCAAAGTGATATTTCAAAGAGACAGCTTCATAAAGGTTGTAACATTGTGAGCCAATACAATACTTTAGAGAAATTTGGAGATGTTTTTGCTCCTTTCCTCAAAATGTTAATTTCTAGAATGTTCGCTTAATAGCATGTTCCCATTACAGCTTGTTTTTCTTGTCACCCCAGATGCGTGCTATATGTGAGGCAGCGTGGTGAAATCAGGCGCTCGTCAAAATAATCAATGTGAAGAAACTGGCTTTTTTACGTAGGTTTGTGAATTTTTATAGAATTTTTGTCTTTTAGGTTCAACACCTTTCATGCCTATTGAAGAACACATTAATAACTGTGTGGATTTTTATGAAAAATGTTGGTTGAAGGCACAAAAATGTAAATTTTCAGTTTCCACGAACTCTCAAGCTTCGGAAATAACTAATCTTTGGGGGTAATTTTCTCACTAATTTTACCACTGAAACCAGGTGATCCTCACCTCTTTCATGCGCAAACGTCTCGACTTGTATTCAAGATAAATAGATACTTTTTTCATCCAAAGCAAGACAAATGAGCAAGCTTTAAGATGATGCCAATAACTCAACGTGCCCAAAAATTGACAAGAGCCTGATTCCACTGTTTCGTGACACATGTAAATGTACTGATAGTTCAAGAGTGGGTTTGAATCCTGTCAGGGTACTGATGTTGTGCCCTTGGGAAAGGCACTTTACACAAATTTTCCTCACTTCACTCAGCTAGGAAAGGGTACCCAGCAATAGACAGTGAAAGATTTTGTCAATTTGTTAGTGTTTGAGCACTTAATCCGCTGCTTGTACTGTATGCTTCCCGGGAAGCTGAGGATGTTTCTGAGTATTCAGTGGTCTGCTGGGGTAATAATATAGTGTGAAAAGCGCATAGAGCTTGCTGTCGAGCGGGGACATGCGCTATACAAATGCTATTTATTTATTAATAATTGAAGTTGAAATTACATACACATCTTTTCAACCTATTTTTAGATATTATCTTTTTCCTAGTGGCCGTTTTAGTTTTAGTATGAGCTTTACTGCACTTGCAACACAAAATGGTCATATAAGTTTTAGTTTTAGTAAGTGTTTTACGGCACTTGCCACACAATAAGGTCATATATAAGTGCCGAAGATTAGAGGTGTTACTAGAGAGTAACAAACTCAAAATAGAAGGGAGGGAGATAACGAAGACAGATGTTTGATAGGAAAGAAGAAGCAAACCGCACCAGAGCATCTGCCAACCACCATTTAAGTGCCGAAGATTAGATTGTTAAAAGAATAACAAATCCCCCAAAAAAGGAGGAGATATCAGGATGGCAGATGCTTGTTGGAAGTGAAGGAGCAAACCACACCAGAGCACCCTCCAAACACCTGCAAAGACCATTTAATGCAAAGGCAATACAAAATCTTGAGAAAAAACATTATTTCGTTTATTAAAAACTGATCAATACCTCAGACTCGGGAACAGCACAAGCACATGCATTTGAGAACAATAGTTGTTCTAACAAAACAAAATGTCAAAACAGTGAACACAGAGAGGGCAGACTGTTTGTACCCACATCAAACAAAAAACGAAACAATTTTCATCGTCCTCTTTACAACACAACTGGGTCCTTATTGACAAGGATCGAGCCTTCATAAACAAACGACATGACATCCTCCAGATCTGCACAATAGAACACATGTTTACAAATCAAAGTATGACATAAGCTGTACTTTAGTCTTTAATTTTAATAAAACATGAAGCAAAGATATTCCAGTACTGGATCCACATCAAATGGAAGAGAAAATAATTTTCAAAATACAAAAATACGACAATGGCCCTCGTACATAAAATCATATTGGCAGAAAAATTATCCACAAAAGAAAAACGGCACAAGAGAGAAATTCAGTCTTCTTTAAAACTGATCAAAGACAAGAACATTTGCCAATCCAACTGAAACTATAATGACAAAAAACAAAAAAAGAAAAAACACCAGACAATTGCTGATCCACAATTGACAAGCATCAAACAGAGGATATAATACTTGGACATTTTTATTATACACATTAGAAAGAGAAAAAGGAAAAAAACACCCCCAAAGAACCAGCATTTTGGGTGACCAATGAGTGTATTGTAAAAGCAAGAACACAATGGAAATGGACAACAGGACAACAAAAAATGTGTCATTTTTTCCCTCCAGTGCATGCTACAGCTTTGTAAAAAGAGAAGACTTGTAAGTTGGCCTTCAACTAGTCGCATGATTTAGGCAGGGTTAGAAGATTCAAGATATTTCTCAAATGAAAAATAAGGAGACAAATTTACCAAACCGAAAAAAAAAAAAAAGTATTTGTTTTCCAGGCTAAACCCACTAAACTTAAATTTGCAAGCTTTCTATACCATTCAGGTCTAAACTGAGCTGAGACTTAAGAGGTAAAAAAAACAAAAATCAACACAATATATAATTTAACCGCAAGGACTCCCCCCCCCTCCCCCCCAAACATTTTTATTATATTCCAGCCTGCATGGATAGCTACCACAAACATGTTTTCACTTTGCTTATATTAGTGTAAATGCAGTACAAGTTTCAAATCTCACTACATACACAAGTTGTCCTTGTGCTTAAATGACACTTTCTCTCCATTTTCACAAATAGTTTATGACAAAAAAAATGTATAATCTTATAGTGCAGCACACTTTTAAGTACAACAATCATTCATCCAGTTCACCATATTCACTTTTACATATATATATTTCAAACATATCAAAATTCCCTTCCCTTTTTTCCCACAAACCCTCACCATTCACACTATCCCTTTTCTCAAATCTTCAAAGATCCCTAAATCCTCGCCAGCCACGCCCCCTCTGACTGAACTGCCCGCCTCTGCCCGGTCCCGGGCTCCAGAACTGGCCCCCTCTGCCCCTAGACGGGCCCCCTCGGCGGGGTCCCTGCGCCCTCCTCTGCACCGGGCGCTGCTGCTGCTGCTGCTGAGGCGGCGCCTGCTGTTGCTGCTGCGCTGCGGCCACCCCCTGGGGCGGGATGAGAGGTGGGATGGACATGACTCCTCCCACACTGGCAGACATGGCCGAGACGGAGGCCCCTGGGGTGGAGGATGCGGAACTGTCTGAGTGGTCCCACACGATTTTCTTGATCTGCGGCTTGCCTGTGGAGGAAGAGAGACGGGCGGGCTTCTTCAAGACAAAGCTGAGTGCAGTCGGGGACAGAGGAGAGAAACAGTATGTGGGGGGCAGAACCAAGAGGGGAGGGATGTATACTTGATCACCACACTTTTTACAGGACCTGTCTTTATCTTTTCAGTATATTTTTAAAAAACAATTTTTCTCTTTATTTCCAGTTTTAGCATTTTCAGTATTCTAAAAATAGTTTTCCTGCATTTCCTGATTTTATCTTTTCAGTATTTTTCCAGAATTTTTTGACTGAGAAGAGAAGAGAGAGATACGATGCACAACGCATTTCTTTAGAATGTATTTCATTAGTATACATGCTCCTATCTCTTTTCCTGCAACAGTAAGAGTAAGAGAGCAGGGTTTATGATGTAACTCTACTGAGGTAGAGTAGGGAGTTGGGCTTTCTTTATTGGGGTTAACACGTAACTTGCCATACATGAGTAACACCCAATGTGTAGCACTTGGTCTAAAAGTCGGAGTAATGAAGAAGGAAAAAGAGAGAATACAGGAGGCTAAATGAAGTGGTTAGTGAGTAAGACAATCCCACAGGAGAAATTACACTTCTTGCTGCTGTGCAGCGGGAATCTATTACATTTCATTACTCTCCCCGTTGGAGAAAGCAGTATTAGGGTAAGGATAGAAATTATAACTAAGATCTCATTATATTTTATAGAGAAAACACTAGTAATATAATCGAGATTTTTTTCCATTAAAGTAAAGCAGGATCACAGAGACAGATTAACACAGCAGACATACACAACAGAAGAGAAGTAAGACCTACATAACAATGCCCCCAACCACAATCACACATCAACACAATAAAATACAATGTACCAACAGCAGATGTGTGTTGCTCTGAAAAAGGAAGACCGCCAAAATAAAACAAAACCAAAAAAAGTGGGTGCAGAGATTTGATCATTTCTTTGCATTTGTGCGCGGGCGGTCTCTATTGCTGCGGACGAGAAAGACTACCTGTGCCTGTTGATAGTTCTGTAGTACTGCACATAAAAGGAGGTTAGAGAGCATAAGCTCTTATATGTATGGTAGTGCATACGGGACTGAATACATGTGTATGCGAGTACATGACAGCGTGGAAGTAGAGGGATGATGGTGGTGTGTAGGCGATTGCCTACATATAAACATAAATGCCAACTTTATTATATTTGTAATTCCAGTCTTGAAAGATCATAATTTTTCTATGTGTACGAGGAGCAATACTAGAATACTCAGACCTACAAAAACATGTTTTATTAAATATACATAATTCGTAATTTAGGCACCAGCTGGCAGAAAAAAAAATATTTAAAAAATATATAAATAACATGTATCTACTGGCTGTGTGGGATGATCCTACACGTGTGCCCACTCACCAGCGGCTTCTGTTCTGTCCTGTGCAGAGTCTGTGTCATCTCTCCCAGCACCGGTGCCGCTGCTGCCTTCTCCACTGGCCTGAGGGTCTGAAAGGGATATGATCACAAGGCTATAGTACAGTCGAAATTGTTCATGACGGTAGCTCATTGTCGAGGAGAAAAGTGGCAGTCTTAGACTGGAAATCATCGTACACGATGTTATGATAACGTAAATAAAAATACGCTATGGAAGAAATGGGAAGTGGAAATTTGTATAGGTGATTATCTAACACAGGTGGCCGTTATATAGAGCAGGTTCGACTACATATGTGAGGCAGCGTGGTGGAATCAGGCTCTCGTCAATTTTGGGGCATGTAGAGTTATTGGTATCATCTTCAAGCATGTTCACTTATCTTTATTTGGATGGGAAAAAAATCCATTTATCTTAAATGCAAGTCGAGATATTTGCGAATGAATGAGGTGGGGGTCACCTGTTTTCAGAGGTAAAATTAGAAAATGTCTGCCAAAGATTAATTTTTTTTATAGTAGAGGTTTTTACGGTGCTCGCAACTGCAAAAGGTCATATGAGCGCCAAGGGGTTGGTGTCAACAGAGAAGTCTTTACAGGGAATCAGATTCAGACTGCTCACCTCTCTAGCTTCAACAGCACAAGGTCTGCTTCGACTATCAAGGCACCCCAAAATAGCAGGTCACAAGAGAGTGACAAACATACAAAAGAAGTAGAGGAAAATGACAATAGTAAGGATCAGGAAAGAAAAAGCAGCAGTTCCTTGTTGTAGATCAGGCACAGTTATGAGCGTGACATGAGTCAGCCCATTTACAATTCTACTATGCTTGAACGAGAAATGCCCCCCCTTTGGGAATGGCCTAAAGACACTTCAGTCAGTGGCACTGCCCCAGGGAGTCGCCAAAGATTAGTTATTTCCTTAGTTAAAAGTACGTGGTAACTGAAAATTTACATTTTTTATGCCTTTAATCAACGTTTTTCAGAAAAATCCACACAGAAATGAGGTTTTTAATGGGCATGAAAGGTGTTGAGCCAAGAAACAAAAATTTTATAAAAATTCAAAAACCTGCGGATAAATGCAAGTTTCTTCACTTTGATTATTTTGACGAGAGCCTGATTCCACAACGTTGCCTCACATATTATATACTACAACAGTGACAGTCTTTGTTTTACAAAACATCAAACAACAACAACAATGTTACTGCATTGCTATGAGTGGGCAGTTGGAGGCTGTCACTTGTTGGTCTTACTTCTTTTCTGTTGTACTAAAGGAACCTCTTGTAAAAAGCAGTACCCAAGTGTCAAGGCAGAATTGTGAATTGTGCAGCATGACACCTCAAAAACTGCTCGCAAGACTCAAGCCTGTTACACTTCTGTGTGCATTTTCATGAGATTCTGAGTGGTAAGCAGAGTGATTAACTAGCTGAAACAGGCAAAGAAAAGGGATTTCGTTAACAGTACAAAAAAGTAAATATAAATGTTTCATGCCTCGATCAACACAATGTGGATAATTTAGTAGGTTGCTTCAACCGTACATTTCACTTTCATGACAAACCCCAGTTGAGAAGGAAGCACATCCCAACAAGCAGTTGGAGATGCTCAATAGGAAACTTCTCCACCCACGAATTAAACTAATTTACTCTGCACGCAAACGCAAAGAGCCTGACGGCTACACCACAGGCTCCAGTGACTTTCATTTCGGACAGCCCCTACGAGCACTGCAGTTTCAATGGAAAACACGGTCTGTTAAGACAGCAAGATATATTAATAACATAGCCTCAGGATGAAAGGCTGTTTGTTTGTCTTAGTAAGGTTTTACGGCGCTCGCAACAGCATAAGGTCATATGAGCGCCAAGGGATGGATGTCAACAGAGAAGTCCAAACGAGGAATTAGGCTTACTCTGCTCACCCTTCTAGCCTCAACAGCACAAAGTCTGTTTCGACTATCAAGGCACCCCAGAAATAGCAGTTCACAAGAGAGTAACAAACATACAAGAGAAGTAGAGGACAAATGACGATAGAAAGGAAGAGGACAGAAAAAGCAGCAGTTCCTCCTATGTTGTTCCGGAACAGTATGAGCATGACATTGATATATCAGCCCATTTACAATTCTACTGTACATAAGAACATGAGGAATGAGAACAGAATCGACAGCACAGTATAAGACTCCACAATACATCACTTTTCAAAATAGTGTATGGTGAGAGTCTTATACTAAAGCAGACGAGATGGTTTGTTTCAAACTAGACACTACTAGGCCCCTCCAAGACAACTTTCCTTGCCACCTTAGTCAAGAGACAATGTTGTTCCCTCTTTTTGCTTTTGTAAGAGTTTTATGGCACTTGCAACTCAATAAAGGTCATATAAGTGCTGAAAGTTAGAGGTGTTTCAAGAGAGTAACAGCACAAAAAAGGAGGAGAGATCAGGACGATAGAAGTTTGATAGAAAAAAAAAAAGAGCAAACCACACAAGAGCACCCATAAACCACCCACATGTCCCCTCTAATTCTCCTCTTAATGCATGTTGCATTTATATAAAGCCCCATCTAACTGGCTCTCACTTTCTCTCTCTAACTCAACCTTTTTATTACTTTTCTTTAAGTAAACAAAAACACATTGGCACTATAACTGCCATTTAGTTCAGTTTTAGTAAGAGTTTTACGGCATTTGCAACACAAATAGGTCATAAAGTACTAAAGATTAGAGGTGTACTGGAAAAAAATATACAAAGAAAAGAAGGCGCGGGGGATAAGAATGATAGATGTTTGATAGGAAAGAAGGAGCAAACAACACCAGTGATGTCTACATGAATGCGTACATACATAAACATTTGGCAAACAAAAGTCAAAAGCTTTGTGTTGCCTGC
>NW_004797363.1:20299-23214 GCF_000002075.1 Aplysia californica
CGTGACATGAGTCAGCCCATTTACAATTCTACTATGCTTGAACGAGAAATGCCCCCCCTTTGGGAATGGCCTAAAGACACTTCAGTCAGTGGCACTGCCCCAGGGGGTCGCCAAAGATAAGTTATTTCCTTAGTTAAAAGTACGTGGTAACTGAAAATTTACATTTTTTATGCCTTTAATCAACGTTTTTCAGAAAAATCCACACAGAAATGAGGTGTTTAATGGGCATGAAAGGTGTTGAGCCAAGAAACAAAAATTTTATAAAAATTCAAAAACCTGCGGATAAATGCAAGTTTCTTCACTTTGATTATTTTGACGAGAGCCTGATTCCACAACGTTGCCTCACATATTATATACTACAACAGTGACAGTCTTTGTTTTACAAAACATCAAACAACAACAACAATGTTACTGCATTGCTATGAGTGGGCAGTTGGAGGCTGTCACTTGTTGGTCTTACTTCTTTTCTGTTGTACTAAAGGAACCTCTTGTAAAAAGCAGTACCCAAGTGTCAAGGCAGAATTGTGAATTGTGCAGCATGACACCTCAAAAACTGCTCGCAAGACTCAAGCCTGTTACACTTCTGTGTGCATTTTCATGAGATTCTGAGTGGTAAGCAGAGTGATTAACTAGCTGAAACAGGCAAAGAAAAGGGATTTCGTTAACAGTACAAAAAAGTAAATATAAATGTTTCATGCCTCGATCAACACAATGTGGATAATTTAGTAGGTTGCTTCAACCGTACATTTCATTTTCATGACAAACCCCAGTTGAGAAGGAAGCACATCCCAACAGGCAGTTGGAGATGCTCAATAGGAAACTTCTCCACCCACGAATTAAACTAATTTACTCTGCACGCAAACGCAAAGAGCCTGACGGCTACACCACAGGCTCCAGTGACTTCCATTTCGGACAGCTCCTACGATCACTGCAGTTTCAATGGAAAACACGGTCTGTTAAGACAGCAAGATATATTAATAACATAGCCTCAGGAAGAGAGGCTGTTTGTTTGTCTTAGTAAGGTTTTACGGCGCTCGCAACTGCATAAGGTCATATGAGCGCCAAGGGATGGATGTTAACAGAGAAGTCCAAACGAGGAATTAGGCTTACTCTGCTCACCCTTCTAGCCTCAACAGCACAAAGTCTGTTTCGACTATCAAGGCACCCCAGAAATAGCAGTTCACAAGAGAGTAACAAACATACAAGAGAAGTAGAGGACAAATGACGATAGAAAGGAAGAGGACAGAAAAAGCAACAGTTCCTCCTATGTTGTTCCGGAACAGTATGAGCATGACATTGATATATCAGCCCATTAACAATTCTACTGTGCATAAGAACATGTTAATATTCCCCCTTTGGGAAAGGCCTAAAGACAATTCAGTCAGTGGCACAGCCCAGGGGGGGTGCATGCGGAAGAGGTGTGAGAACAGAATCGACTGCTCAGTATAAGACTCCACAATACATCACTTTTCAAAATGGTGTATGGTGAGAGTCTTATACTAAGCAGTCGAGATGGTTTGTTTCAAACTACTAGACACTACTAGGCCCCTCCAGGAAAACTTTCCTAGCCACCTTAGTCAAGAGACAATGTTGTTCCCTCTTTTTGCTTTTGTAAAAGTTTTATGGCACTTGCAACTCAATAAAGGTCATATGTTGTTATCGATCCAGCAACATCTGGGCTCTCGCCCTTCTGTCCAATGCCATGTAGAATAAAGGTCATATAAGTGCTAAAAGTTAGAGGTGTTTCAAGAGAGTAACAGCACAAAAAAGGAGGAGAGATCAGGACGATAGAAGTTTGATAGAAAAAAAAAGAGCAAACCACACAAGAGCACCCATAAACCACCCACATGTCCCCTCTAATTCTCCTCTTAATGCATGTTGCATAAAGCCCCATTTAACTGGCTCTCACTTTCTCTCTCTAACTCAACCTTTTTATTACTTTTCTTTAAGTAAACAAAAACACATTGGCACTAGCTATAACTGCCATTTAGTTCAGTTTTAGTAAGAGTTTTATGGCATTTGCAACACAAATAGGTCATAAAGTACTAAAGATTAGAGGTGTACTGGAAAAAAATATACCAAGAAAAGAAGGCGCGGGTATAAGGATGATAGATGTTTGATAGGAAAGAAGGAGCAAACACCACCAGTGATGTCTACATGTTTGTTTGCATACATAAACATTTGGACAAACAAAAGTCAAAAGCTTTGTGTTGCCTGCAAAAATAATAAAGGACTAGATGGCATCATCACGGTGCAGCATTTGTGGCTGGCATATAGTTGAAGTTTTCTGCCCACTGCTTACAAGATTATAAATAATAAGAAAATGACAGGAAAAAAAGTTATGTTGTTTTGGTAAGTGTTTTACGGCGCCCGCAACTGCATAAGGTCATATGAGCGCGCAGGACACACCAAACATTTTCAGTGGGTAGGAAATTTTGAATTTTGCCTGCGTGGCGGCCAAAGCCTACGGTTTTAGACCACCAAGGGATCTTTATGTGCGCAACCTGCACACGGGACCTCCGACATTTTTCGCCGTTATCCGAGAAGGCTAGGTGTAGATCTTTTCTACCAGAAGATCAGGGGTGTAGCGGAGAGACAGCAGTAAGAATTAGCCAAGGAGAAGCAGTAGAAAGGCTGCAGAAAGAGTCAGGAGCCCAGAGGAGGGGGCAAAGGAGGTGAGGGCAGAAAGTGGAGACGAAACATTGTTATAGAGCAGGAAAGGAGGTGAAAGGAGACAATTTTTTAAAAGAAAATTTTTGGGTCGCAACCTGGATTCGAACCCGGGACCTTTGAATGAGAGGCGAACACCTTAACCTCTAGGCCACGAGGCTCCCCCCAAAAGTTAGAACCTTGTGTTATTTAGATGCCATTAATGTGTGGTATGTGTGTGGTGTGGGGCTGGGATGAGGGGTGTC
>NW_004797363.1:23314-30808 GCF_000002075.1 Aplysia californica
AAAATAATAAAGGACTAGATGGCATCATCACGGTGCAGCATTTGTGGCTGGCATATAGTTGAGGTTTTCTGCCCACTGCTTACAAGATTATAAATAATAAGAAAATGACAGGAAAAAAAGTTATGTTGTTTTGGTAAGTGTTTTACGGCGCCCGCAACTGCATAAGGTCATATGAGCGCGCAGGACACACCAAACATTTTCAGTGGGTAGGAAATTTTGAATTTTGCCTGCGTGGCGGCCAAAGCCTACGGTTTTAGACCACCAAGGGATCTTTATGTGCGCAACCTGCACACGGGACCTCCGAGATTTTTCGCCATTATCCGAGAAGGCTAGGTGTAGATCTTTTCTACCAGAAGATCAGGGGTGTAGTGGAGAGACAGCAGTAAGAATTAGCCAAGGAGAAGCAGTAGAAAGAGTCAGGAGCCCAGAGGAGGGGGCAAAGGAGGTGAGGGCAGAAAGTGGAGACGAAACATTGTTATAGAGCAGGAAAGAAGGTGAAAGGAGACAATTTTTTAAAAGAAAATTCTTGGGTCGCAACCTGGATTCGAACCCGGTACCTTTGAATGAGAGGCGAACACCTTAACCTCTACGCCACGAGGCTCCCCCCAAAAGTTAGAACCTTGTGTTATTTAGATGCCATTAATGTGTGGTATGTGTGTGGTGTGGGGCTGGGATGAGGGGTGTCACAGCATTGAGAACACACTTGTACCTTGTTGAGACTCTGCATCAGCATCTTCCACCTCCTCTTCTTCTTCAGGATCCCCGTCGCCTTCGAGGAGAGAGTCATCTTCTTCCACTTCAACATCTTCTGTCCGTCTACAAAGATAGACAAAACAAGTGACACTGAAAATAGCACACCGATTGAATACATGACATACTCACTTCGTGTAGGGATATCAAAGAAAGTATCCTTCACCTGTGCAAACATTACAATACTTTCTCCAACAGAAGAATTCTACCAATACAAGATTAGGAAAGTCACACGTTTACACGAAAAACTTTTATTTTTCCCCCCTTCTTTACATGGCACTGCAAGAGTATAATATAATCATCAGAGTAAATTGTGCTAAACTGCAACAACAGTACTTACATGAAATGATAAATTAAATAAATAAAAAAAGGGTGATAAATATTGCAAGACTTACTGGGAATTAAGAAAAAAAAAATGCCCACCCTACATACATAAAATAGAAAACAAACTGTCACATAACCCCTCCCCAAAAACAAACAAACAACAACAACCCCAAACAAACAAAAACACACACTCCATACTCTGCGAATCACCAAGGCTTAATAAAAACAAAAATAACACCCTGAATAAGTATAAACTGAGTAACATTTGTTAAAAAATTTCTTAAATGGTTGTGTGACGTTTTTTTTTAAAAAGGTGATAAATGTTATCAATGAACTGTAAAATGATGTCCCACACAATGTAAGAACAAAATTCAAAGAGATACACAAAAGAAAAACACAATGTTTGATGTAAGAGTACAAAAGGATCTCTTTGATGATGTTAGTGGCGATAATGAAAGAGATGCGATGATCTTGTTTGGCCGATGCTGCTACATACCCCTGGCTCTCCTGAGTTTGCTCTGTGATGTACTCTGAAGGATCAATGGTAGACGGGCCACTCTCCATACCTATTCCCTCCTCAGACTCCTGTGTAGCTGGCATGGGTTCTGATTGTGTTAAATGATGGAGAAATAAAAACAACACAGGCTAAAACAAAGAATATAGTTACAAAAGAATTTATTTAAAAAAACAAAAACTGAGAGACAAAAAAAAAGACATAAAAATAGGTTGAAACAAACAAAAGACAAACAAAATAATTCGATTTTTCTAAAAAGAGATAAAACATTCCAAACACAAAAAACAGAGATAAAAGAGATGCATTAACATTTTGTTCACTTAAGAGTCCCTTCAGATATTTATTTAGCAGTGAAAAATGGTGCATAGCTGCCAACTTTTCAAAACCAAAAAACAGACCACCCACGTCGTGGGTCAAAATGGTGGGCAGTAGCCAATCCAAACCCTTCAAAATACTTTTCTTGATTTCAATTAATTCAAGCTATTTATAACAAAAGATCTCTCCGACTGACTGGGTTTTGTTCTCGTTATTATTCGCAAATGCAGTTTTAAAAGTTCATAATTTTTCTGTTCGCGATGAGCAACACTAAAAAAAAGAGAATACGTATTTTCCGCACTGCTGCCTACCTCAGAGTTCCCGTTTCAGGTAAGTTCAGGGTCAGTTTCAGATATTTTGGCCCAAAATCAGGTAGTGCAAAGACAAAGGGGGGGGGAAAAAAGTTGATCGTTGCCAGTACACGTAGTTACCATCGAGCAGGGCATGCTGTTTGTGATATTGGGTAATTATATTTTGAAAACTTGTGTGAGTATGTTTGTGTGTGTGTGAGAGAGAGAGAGAGAGAGAGAGAGAGAGAGAGAGAGAGAGAGAGAGAGAGAGAGAGAGAGAGAGAGAGAGAGAGAGAGAGAGAGAGAGAGAGAGAGAGAGAGAGAGAGAGAGAGAGAGAGAGAGAGTCTGTGCGTATCCAGCGCTTCCAACAGCTGAGGCTAGAAAGTAATGAAAATCTTGCTGGGGGTCTGGGGGCTGCGTAGGCCCCCCAGCAGGGTTTAAGGACAGCGTCACTGTGGGGATTCAGGGGGCTTAAAATATGACATTTAGTGCTTTTAGAGGGTTGAAAATGGCATTTGGGAGCCTGTTTGAAGAAACTGAAAACAACATTTAACACTTTTTTTTATTACCAAGATTTTGTCTTTTTGGATTACTTCACCTGCATAACTTTCCATTGCTGGTAATGTTTATAAGCTGGTTCCCCTTGCCATTGCCACTATAATTCAAATAATTTGTCATCGCACCATTGACAGTAGGTAAATCTGTGAACACTAATCTTGACTATACAATCACCAAGCATGTACTCTAATTTTCCTTCATTTACGCGCTGGACTGTCGAATGTCCAAACATTGGAGGTTTGAACAAAAATATTTTAGCATCAGTTTCTTGCACAACAGCTTTATTCCCCGGCCGTAAAATCCTCCTGACCAATTCCCACATTTAGACAGATCTGCGAAAGTTTAGCTCTGCTACTGATTTTCTTTCAACATTTGCAATTCCGTTTTCATGATAAATGCACAGATTTTCAAGCCGCAACCAAAGATAGTAAATAACAAGATGGGCCACTCAGCCAAAAAAGTGTCCGCAGGAAGTATGCTCTTTGCTTCAGATGGCGCTGCAGTCTGTTTTGAAGCTCTCTTTCGTTTTTCCAGAAGAAGAATAGGAATAGCACCTCCTTGCTTGCGCAGATCGACTGCTGTTCATCAGCAGTTCGGGTACGTTCAGTGCGGAGTTTTATTTTATTATTTTTTTTAAAATGACCTCTTGCCTTTCATTCTAAAGTCAAATTAAACGAAGAAAACCATCACCCTTTCCTCCGGAAGAGATTTTTTGTCAGCGTAACCATTTAAAAGCGTTCTTCCGAAATTTATCCCAAAACTTGCTAGTTTCACTTTGATTTTTAAAAACTCAAGTAGGGTAACTCTGTTCGCAAAGAGTGCGCTTTTGTGAAGAGGGCGCCACCAAATTTTGAGGACACTTTTTTAATTGGCTCAAAGAGAGAAGTGGCCCATCTTGTTATGTACTATCATTGCCGCAACAAAACCCTGAAGACAGATAGAAAGCATGTATGAAAGGTAGGAGGAAGATTGCCAGATTTTAGCCGATTTGCACGTGAAAATCTCTATTGCCAACTGAACCGCACAGAGGGAGAAGGATCCAGTGTGTGAAATGCGCAATCTGGCAGTTTCTAACAACTTATTGCCGAGAATTACCATAAACATCCGAGAAGTTACGGATGCAAGTACTGATACTATGTTACAGAATGCCGATAATAAGCTAAAAGAGCTACCGTCTCTCTCTTTTTTGTAATGCATGGAATTGGTAAAAGATGATGCGGCAAATACGGGACTTTCGGAATGTAGGGATTTTCGCAAAAACTGGGAAGATTAGAAACACTTCAGAACTGCCTTTTTTAAACTTTTCCTCTCAGTGCCCTTCGCAAATCTGGTAGTTTTGACCCCTTTATCGGTACGGTGGTAGAACAGGCCCAAAATCGGTAACTACCGGGAAAATAGGTAGATTTAGGCAGCCCTGTCTCCGATACAAAAATAGACTTCTGTACTTCCCCTCGAAAATTTATTAAATACGTTTGTTTTTACAAGTTAGCTGGCAGTTAATATGGTGAAATGTGGAGCAAGCCCTGACCTGCTGTGCCAGTCTGTGGTGTGGGAGTGCTGGGAGCACTGCGACCTCCGGCCTCATCAAACTGAGACAAGTCCATGCGGGTGTCGTCCATGCCCAGGGCTGCAGCGAAGAAAAAAAATGTTAATTATAAAAACAAAACAACAGCAGCAAGTCGTCACATCAGTTTTTAGTTTTAGTACATTTTACAACCTTCAAACACACAATTAGGTCATGTAAGCGCTGAAGATTAGACTAATAAGAGGGATTACTAGAGAGTAACATAATACAAAGAAGGAGTAAACCACACCAGAGCACCCGCCAACCACCCACTCATCACTGCAACTGCTGTATTTCTCAAGGAAAGGAACTAGGGATAAGGAAAACTGAAAGAAACTAGAAAATCAGCAACAATGTTTTAATCTACTTTTGACACAATATTGGGAGGGCCCTTAGTTTTACTACGGGAGAGCAAAGAATAATATCTGCCATGATACAGTGAGGGCCAACTGCCGGACCCTGTAAAAATTGAAAGTTACAGAAATACTAGCAGAAATATTTATTTATTTTTCGAAGGAAGAAGGCCGCGGCGATGGATAAGACATGCTCTCGGGAAGTCAGTCAGCTGCATAACAAGAAAAGTGTTGGATTGGAACCAACAGGGCAAAAGATCTCAAGGGGAAGACCAAATGAAATTTCTCTAGAGAAGAGTCACAGAAATTTATGTACAGAAGATAAGTGGGAAGACATAGAAATAACATAAAGAGGCCAGGAGAGGGAAAGGTGGAAAGTGTTTGTTCCTGGCCTGATGGAGGGTGAGAAAGGCGGTGATGATGATGATGGTTCAGACAATATTTTTAGACGGTCAGCTACTTCAACCCTGCCTGGGCTGTGTGGGATACTATGTATCCAAGTAGAAAGGCAGAATACTCAATAGGTAGGAATCTCCCCAACATGAGAATCAAACTCTCTTTCGCATGCAAGGCAAAATGCTTAACCATCACATTTCAAATGCCAATGAAATAGTAAAAAGAGCAGAGAAAACTACAAGTCCTCTGACTACAAGAGGAGTAGAAAGTCTGGTTCGTTTAAATCCTAGTAAAGTTTAACGGAAAAAAAACCCCTGCAACTAACTGCAGAGTCTGAGCTTTTCATCATTTTCATCACAAGACTAAGAAACTCAACGAGCTCTGTCTCTATAATGATGACAGATTTTGCTAAAATATAAGAGAGGGCATCAAAACTATGGTCTCAGAGACCACTAAATGTTTCTTTATCTCCTGAATATAATGATATACAGACTGTATTTGAATTAACATAGTTTACTCCGAAAATCAGTCAAGGTTTACAAAACAGCTGAATCTGATGAAAAAAAACAACAACTGAGGAAACATTTTCCTCACCGAATCAACAAAAATACAACAGGTTTCAAAATAAAAAAAGATATGGAAATTCATAAAGAAAGGCCAAAAATCTTAGATATATATTTTATTTGATGTCAAGATCAGTTTACAACAAACCACAGCCCAGTCAACAAATCTAGAAAAAGCAAAATTGCACTTTTATGTTATGTCACAACTGCATAAGCAACAAAGCCCAAAAATATAAAATACTGAGTAATATGTACCATCTAGACATCTGAGGTCTGCAACTGAGAATCACATGAGATTGTCCACTGTAAAGTCTAATAAGCTGAATGGAAAAGCTTTTTTTCTACCTATGCCCCTAGAATTTGAAATTCTCTCCCCCAAAAAATGAGTATTATAACGTCAGAAAATGATTTTTTAAAAGTTATAAAGCCGCATTTGTTCAATGTTATCCTCTGCTATTAAATTTTGTATGTGAGTCTGGGAGGTGTGTGTGTGCCTGTGTGTGTGTGTGTGTGTGTGCGCGCGTGCGTGAGCGTGCATGTGTGCCCCTATCTATGTGTGTGTGTGTTGTTAATGGTCTCACAATGTACCTTTTCTCTCTTGTGATTCATCGGTTAAATGATAATTCTGCAGTGTACAGCGCTTACAGCCATATAGGAATTACGCACTAGATAAATTCTCATTATTATCAATAATATATCATTATAAAGTTCTCAAAGTTCTCCCGCTGTTTTACCTCTCTGAGACTCCAGCTGTGCCAGGTCAGGGTTGTTGGCTCCTTCAACACCAAACACAAATCTCTGTGCGACAGCCGGGGAGCTGAGGAAACGGAGAGCCATAGAAACAGTTATGTGATCATCATGGAAAAACAGCACAGCAGTACCCCCACCATGACCACAACAGCAGCTGATAGGTCACAAAAATATCAAAGGGATTGTTCGTGAACCCCATTCTTCAACTCTCTGACCGTACACCTCGCTGTAATTGCCTCTGCCAGATAGTTAATTTCATTTCCTCTTTGACATACAGCATAGTTGCCACAAAGACTCATACTTCCATCACATACTAAAATTCCATTTCCTCTGATAGCGACGTATCGACTAGCTGCTCAGAGAAATGACCAAAATTGAAAAAAAAAAGGCATCTGTCCTGGACCACATCTCATCATTTTACGATGTGCAACTGAGAACTGAATCAATGATCTTGCCGCTTTGAGTGCGACACTACAGCAACCTGACAAGAATGACAAATATTCTTATAACATATTCTAAGAATTATACTTTCTATTCCATGTTGATGGGTGAACAAACAAGACATTTTGTCATGGCTCACAGATTTGCCCAATCTCTCAAAAAAGTCAAAATAGCTTTCATTAGATATATCAGTAAAGAACAAAACATGTTCTCATATTATGAAGAACATATCAAAAGTAAAAGTAAAAAGGGAAGGCAAATGGCATGTTATAATACTGAAGACAGACAGGTGAGCAGAACAGAGGCACAGGAAGCTGTACCCATACACGGCACTCCCAAAAGAAATGCTGCAGTCAGTAAGAAATGAGGAAAAGGACACGCGTTAGCTTGTTGTACGTACTCTCGAGTTGGTATGACAACCCCCAATTTTAGCCCCAATGGATTAGGACAACAGTTTGAGATCAAAACAGAGAACCCATCAACATCCCCCCCCCCCCCCCCCAAAGGTCAAATACATACTTGAGGGCTTCAGCAAAACCATCTGCTCGTCTCGGCTGGGACAAGGTGGGTGTACTAGGCACAGTGCAGTCGTCTTCTTCAAAAGGGTTGACAGCTCCCTGAAATGATGAAAAAAGGTGTAAACGTTGTATCTGACATAACATGATCTCTGTGCCC
>NW_004797363.1:30908-60599 GCF_000002075.1 Aplysia californica
GCACAGAGGGAGAAGGATCCAGTGTGTGAAATGCGCAATCTGGCAGTTTCTAACAACTTATTGCCGAGAATTACCATAAACATCCGAGAAGTTACGGATGCAAGTACTGATACTATGTTACAGAATGCCGATAATAAGCTAAAAGAGCTACCGTCTCTCTCTTTTTTGTAATGCATGGAATTGGTAAAAGATGATGCAGCAAATACGGGACTTTCGGAATGTAGGGATTTTCGCAAAAACTGGGAAGATTAGAAACACTTCAGAACTGCCTTTTTTAAACTTTTCCTCTCAGTGCCCTTCGCAAATCTGGTAGTTCAGACCCCTTTATCGGTACGGTGGTAGAACAGGCCCAAAATCGGTAACTACCGGGAAAATAGGTAGATTTAGGCAGCCCTGTCTCCGATACAAAAATAGACTTCTGTACTTCCCCTCGAAAATGTATTACATACGTTTGTTTTAACAAGTTAGCTGGCAGTTAATATGGTGAAATGAGGAGCGAGCCCTGACCTGCTGTGCCAGTCTGTGGTGTGGGAGTGCTGGGAGCACTGCGACCTCCGGCCTCATCAAACTGAGACAAGTCCATGCGGGTGTCGTCCATGCCCAGGGCTGCAGCGAAGAAAAAAAATGTTAATTATAAAAACAAAACAACAGCAGCAAGTCGTCACATCAGTTTTTAGTTTTAGTACATTTTACAACCTTCAAACACACAATTAGGTCATGTAAGCGCTGAAGATTAGACTAATAAGAGGGATTACTAGAGAGTAACATAATACAAAGAAGGAGTAAACCACACCAGAGCACCCGCCAACCACCCACTCATCACTGCAACTGCTGTATTTCTCAAGGAAAGGAACTAGGGATAAGGAAAACTGAAGGAAACTAGAAAATCAGCAACAATGTTTTAATCTACTTTTGACACAATATTGGGAGGGCCCTTAGTTTTACTACGGGAGAGCAAAGAATAACATCTGCCATGATACTGTAAGGGCCAACTGCCGGACCCTGTAAAAATTTAAAGTTACAGAAATACTAGCAGAAATATTTATTTATTTTTCGAAGGAAGAAGGCCGCGGCGATGGATAAGACATGCTCTCGGGAAGTCAGTCAGCTGCATAACAAGAAAAGTGTTGGATTGGAACCAACAGGGCAAAAGATCTCAAGGGGAAGACCAAATGAAATTTCTCTAGAGAAGAGTCACAGAAATTTATGTACAGAAGATAAGTGGGAAGACATAGAAATAACATAAAGAGGCCAGGAGAGGGAAAGGTGGAAAGTGTTTGTTCCTGGCCTGATGGAGGGTGAGAAAGGCGGTGATGATGATGATGGTTCAGACAATATTTTTAGACGGTCAGCTACTTCAACCCTGCCTGGGCTGTGTGGGATACTATGTGTCCATGAAGAAAGGTAGAATACTCAATAGGTAGGAATCTCCCCAACATGAGAACCAAACTCTCTTTTGCATGCAAGGCAAAATGCTTAACCATCACATTTCAAATGCCACTGAAATAGTAAAAAGAGCAGAGAAAACTACAAGTCCTCTGACTACAAGAGGAGTAGAAAGTCTGGTTCGTTTCAATCCAAGTAAAGTTTAACGAAAAAACAACAACCTGCAACTAACAGCAGAGTCTGAGCTTTTCATCATTTGCATCACAAGACTAAGAAACTCAACGAGCAGTCTCTAAAATGATGACAGATTTTGCTAAAATATAAGTGAGGGCATCAAAACTATGGTCTAAGAGACCACTAAATGTTTCTTTATCTCCTGAATGTAACGATATACAGACTATCTGCTGTATTTGAATTGACAAAGTTTATTCCGAGAATCAGTCAAGGTTTACAAAACAATTGGATCTGATGAAAAAAACAAGAACTGAGCAAACGTTTTTCTCACCGACTCAACAAAAGAACAACAGGTTTCAAATGAACAAAAGATGGAAATTCATAAAAAGTCCCCTAAAGAAAGGGAAAAAAATCTTAGATATATTTTCATACTACTTTATGTTTTATTTGATGTCAAGATCAGTTTACAACAAACCACAGCCCAGTCAACAAATCTAGAAAAAGCAGAATTGCACTTTTATGTTATGTCACAACTGCATAAGCAACAAAGCCCTAAAATATCATAAAAGACTGAGTCATATGTACCATCTAGACAGTTGAGGTCTGCAACTGAGAAACACATGAGAATGCCCACTATAAAGTCTAATAAGTTGAATGGCAGAGCTTTTTTCCTTCCTATGCCCCTAGAATTTGAAATTCTCTCCCAAAAGAAATGAGTATTATAACATCAGAAAATGATTTTTTTAAAGTTATAAAGACGCATTTGTTCAATTATATCCTCTGCTAGTAAATTTGGTATGTGAGTCTGGGAGGTGTGTGTGTGCCTGTGTGTGTGTGTGTGTGTGTGCGCGCGTGCGTGAGCGTGCATGTGTGCCCCTATCTATGTGTGTGTGTGTTGTTAATGGTCTCACAATGTACCTTTTCTCTCTTGTGATTCATCGGTTAAATGATAATTCTGCAGTGTACAGCGCTTACAGCCATATAGGAATTACGCACTAGATAAATTCTCATTATTATCAATAATATATCATTATAAAGTTCTCAAAGTTCTCCCGCTGTTTTACCTCTCTGAGACTCCAGCTGTGCCAGGTCAGGGTTGTTGGCTCCTTCAACACCAAACACAAATCTCTGTGCGACAGCCGGGGAGCTGAGGAAACAGAAAGCCATAGAAACAGTTATGTGATCATCATGGAAAAACAGCACAGCAGTACCCCCACCATGACCACAACAGCAGCTGATAGGTCACAAAAATATCAAAGGGATTGTTCGTGAACCCCATTCTTCAACTCTCTGACCGTACACCTCGCTGTAATTGCCTCTGCCAGATAGTTAATTTCATTTCATCTTTGACAAACAGCATAGTTGCCACAAAGACACATACTTCCATCACATACTGAAATTCCATTTCCTCTGATAGCTATGTATCGAAAAGCTGCTCAGAGAAATGATTTTAAAAAAAGAAAAAAAAGGCACCTGTCCTGGACCACATCTCATCATTCTACGATGTGCAACTGAGAACTAAATCAATGATCTTTGAGTGCGATACTATAGCAACCTGACAAGAGATGCAGTTTGGAATATTAATATTATGTTAAGTATAGGTAAAACTATTGTAAACATTCTTATAATATATTCTAAGGATTATACTTTCTATTCCATGTTGATGGGTGAACAAATCTGACATTTTGCCATGGCTCACAGATTTGCCTAATCTCTTACAGAAGTTAAAATAGCTTTCATTAGATATCAGTAAAAAACAAAAGATGTTCTCATATTATGAAGAGCATACCAAAAGTAAAAGTAAAAGGGGAAGGCCAATGGCATGTTATAATATTAAAAGGGATACAAAAAAGAATGGACCAAGTTTTAAAAACTCTCATTGACAGAAGACAGGAAAGCAGAACAGAGGCACAGGAACAGGGTTCCTGTCATGAACTCCCCACCAAATTCAAGGAGATTTTAAGGACTTTTTAAGGAGAAATTTTAAAAATTCAAGGACATTTGGTCTAGAAATTCATGCCGAAAGCCTATTTCCGATAGGCCAACACTTGTCTAAAAGGAATCATAGTTACAATTTTCCTACAAAAATTTTGTTCACATTCGATCCTGCGAAATTCAAAGAGTTTTCAAGGAGGTTCCTAAAATTCAAGGAGTTTTCAAGGAGAATTTTCCTTGAATGCAAATTCAAGGCGTTTTCAAGGACTCCTTGAATTCAAGGAGGCCGCAGGAACCCTGCAGGAAGCTGTACCCATACACGGCACTCCCAAAAGAAATGCTGCAGTCAGTAAGAAATGAGGAAAAGGACACGCGTCGGCTTGTTGTACGTACTCTCGAGTTGGTATGACAACCCCCATTTTAGCCCCAATGGATTAGGACAACAGTTTGAGATCAAAACAGAGAACCCATCAACATCCCCCCCCCCCCCCCCCCCAGGTCAAAGACATACTTGAGGGCTTCAGCAAAACCATCAGCTCGTCTCGGCTGGGACAAGGTGGGTGTACTAGGCACAGTGCAGTCGTCTTCTTCAAAAGGGTTGACAGCTCCCTGAAATGATGAAAAAAGGTGTAAACGTTGTAACTGACATAACATGATCTCTGCGCCCACCCTATCAGCACATCAAAGTAGTCTACAAAGTCAAATGTCCCTAAGACATAAAATGGTAAAAAACATGCTGAAGTGGCGGCTGTGAAAAAACATGTAAAAAAAAACCCACACATAAAAAAAATATTAAACCACACCATCTGTTGTGCCCGGTGTAAGAAAAAGAAAAGGAAGAACTTTTCATCACAATGAAAAAAATAATCATCTTTAGCTGGATATGAAAAATGAGTAATATCTTTTCCACTCCAATCAGATGACTGTTTTTGTCCCATTAAAAAAAAAAAATGTAATCACAAAGGGAGAAGTAAGACTGGCAAACATAGGGATGGAATGAAATAGACACAAAACGGGGTGTGTGTGTGTGTGTGTGTGTGTGTATGTGTGTTGTGTTTCTTCGATGGAGAAACCAACCAACTCCACACTGTCTAGGTTCCCTTAACTTGAGTATATGATGTAGCTATTCGGTGACCCGAGTTTGAAGAAATTTTGTACTGAGTATCTTTAACTGTCTTTCTGCAGGGATGTTGTACCCCTCTCAGCCCTGGTTGGCAAGGTTGGAAGCCTGCCTCCTAAATGATCTAAATTGTGTTAATGGGGGCATTAGAACATCTACATAATTTGGAAAATTTATTTTTAAAATTTAGTCTTCCTTCACTCACCCCAAGCATGAAGGGTGTCAGCTGTTGAGATCTGCCCACTGATGGCAGACGGTCGCCGTGGGAGATGGCCTGCAGTGGTGGTGGGGGAGCAGACTGCTGCTGTTGTTGCTGCTGTTGTTGCTGCTGTTGTTGCTGTTCGTCCATGTCTGGAAATAAACAGATTAATTTTGTGAGAGGAGTCCTGTTTTATTATACTTTAATTTTCCCCACTCAGCGGATATTTCAGTTTGAGCCCTTTGGCCATAGTTTTATTATAACAAGCGTGAAGTACAATAAAGCCTTGGACACCAAGATAGCCATGCTGAGCTGAAAAAAAAAAAGAAAAAAAAAGAGAAGACTGGACAAGACTGTAGTCTGTACAACAAATGACAGCCTCCCACTTCACCACTTCATGATACAAATTTTTCACAAATCTAGTTGGTTCAAGACATTACAGAAGCAATCAAGATTACCAGTTTACATTTCTTGATACATTTTCGGGGCATTAAAAAATATTGGGGCTGGAGGTTTTGCAGTCAAGCCATTTAAAATAACAGTGGTTTATTAATTAACCCTATCCGTACGTCGTGTTTTACTATTGTACCCATACGACGTGGGGAACTCTGTGCCCCCACTTTCCAAAGAGGAAATTTACTCGTATACAACTCCTTGAGTAAAAAATGACCCCAGGCATATGGATAGGGTTAAAAAAGCAGACAGTAATTGCATACTTACCGATAATGACAACATCATCACCATCATCGGCATCCTCAATGTCTTCGTCTTCTTCATCTTCATCATCGTCGTCATCATCCTCCTCATAGTCTTCTTCTTCCTCCTCATCATCAATCTGTTCATCCTCACCACCCTGTACAGACACACAAAAAAAATCCTGCATGAAACCAAACCCTATGAGCTGATAAAGGATCAAAATATTAATACATAGACAGTTTTTTTGAAAGGTCAATAGCAAAAATGGTACAGCTAGAATTTTGCATAAAATTTAATGAAATTCAAACTTCATACTGTAATGATTGAACAGTTAAAGAACAAAATGCACTCAAACCATTGCAACAATTAACTTTAACGGAAAAAATGGACAAAGAACGAGAATGTGATAAACAATTAATATTAGTTCATCTTTATATCAAACCAAACTTTAAAAGGTTAGAACCAACAAAATCTGAAGATGACGGGTCAGTTCAGGGTCAGAAAAGATAATCCATAACGTCAGAAACTGTTAGAAAAACAAATCTTAAATTCGAATACTTATAATTATAGACAAAACAGTTTTTTAGTTGTTTTGAAATAGAAGGCCCCTGCAACTTAAACTGAGAATAAGGTTTGGCAGATTGGCCATGTTAAGAAAATAAAAGTAGCCAAATTACCAGAACAAGAGTTTTCCTAAGGATCACAAAGTGTGAAAATGAACTTTACTTTCAGGACTTGTGAGTACATGTGTGAGAAATAAGGAAACGACAAATGCAGCCCCATGTGTAAGCCAAAGCCTTGCAAAAAACTCAGGCAAGCAGCTCCAATGCAAACACTCAAAGTGTCACTATGTTTTTATCTCTACATGTGTTCCTTTGCTGATTACCACCTATATTCTTTTCTCCACTGCATCTGTCTGGTTTTTTGGGGCTCTATAGTTTATTCAATTTATGGACTCATCTCTCGCCACAGACAACATTCCTATGTATCTATATATTCAATCCAGCTAGTAGCCTGCCCCCTGGCCCGGGAAACAAAAATTCCCATTTCTTTTTATTACTATCCAGCTTCTATATCCCCCCCCCCCCCCCCACACACACACAAAAGGTCAATTCCTATTTATCCAGCCCCCCTTCCTGCCCCTCAGCTTTTATTCTTCAATTCTAAATTTCTTAACCCCCGTCTCTCTCCCAAATTCTAGTTTATTTGGTTTTTAAAATAATCCTCCCTCTCTGCCCTGAGCAAAGACTGAGAGGTCGGACGACAGACCATCTACCTGTTGATCATCTTCATCACTGAGCACCATAATGACATCATCTCCTCCCTGTTGCACCTCCGACTGCTGATGTGCGACACAGGTTCCGACAAGAGGGAGGTACGTAAAAGAAGGGGGTGGGAATATTACAGGTGGGTTACATGTGATTGCAAAAAAGGGGCAAATATAATTTGTATTACCTGTCCTCCACCACTTTCTCAACATTCACTTGCCAGACAATCAGGAAAGGATTCAGATTAATTCAAATAACAACAAACTGTATAACAAACAAAATAAACAATTAAGTCAATGACATTTAAACTGTGATAAAAATGAACCTGATGTTACAAGGAAAGAAAATTCATCTTAAAATGGTAAATATAAATTTGAATTGTAAAAAAATAAACTAAAACGAGCAATTAATTTTGTTACATATAACTGTGTTCCCTGCAGCAATGCTGAACAATTACAAACTTTTAATGGTAAAAAACAAAACAAAACAAATTTCAAAAATACTATTACAAAATTCATTATTTTGACACTGTTACAACAAGTACTAGCTAAAAAAGGAGGTAAATATTTTAACATAAATGTTCTTATAAAGCTGTACTTTAAAGAAAGCGAAAAAAAAAGCACTTTAATCGTTTATCTAATTAATCCTTATTTCAAAATATGCCTTCTTGTATCAATATGGAAGAAGACATGAAAAAAAAGCAGCTAAAACAAACATTATTACCCCCTCTTACATAAAATATTCGAATACAAGTGAAAAGGAAATATGTCAAACTTAACAAAGACCAATATCTAGAATAACTCACCGCTACTTTTGATACTTAAAATAAATCATCACTCTACCACTTTTTTTCCTATAGTAGCAACCCTTAGTGATTTTTAAAAAAAAGAGAATATTCTGGCTATCTTCACCACAAGAACAAACTATTTAAAGCATAATGCTCATTCTTTATTCAAATATCTATTAACAAAATATATTCACTTTTTTCTTCAAATTAAACACCTTTAACACATTAAAAACTCTTATTTCAGAAATCTCATGCGTTTTACAAAACAATTTGACTTTCTTCTGGTTTCCAGCATCTAACCTCAGAGCTAAAATTCCTTAAAATTTCTAGCAACAAGCCCAATCGCTGAAAGCAGAGCAACAAGCACCTTGCATTTGACCATAAAAGAGAAGGAAACATAAAAAGTAAAAGCATCATTCCACAGGTGCGTAACTCCCTTTTTTCTACATTTGGGGAAATTAAAGAAAAAGAGATTGCTTAATGAAGAACCATGACTAGGGTAAATGTGATTTTGCAGTGAAAAACTAGGAAGGAAAAAACAAAACAAAACATAAGTATATATTATAAAATGCCCCTTCATGTCGGTATTCACGTAATAGTTTATCTGAAACCCCACCCCAGGAATTCATTGTGGAGTGACGCTGGTGAAATGGAGAAGCAAAAGAAATTTCCAAAGCATATATTTCAGGATGCAGCAAAAAAAACAACAAAACAAAACCCTCCAAAATGTACAGATACATGCAAATTAAATTTTTTCTTCGAGTGGGAAAACAAACTCTTGCCAAGTTCTCATTTCCTGGAAAGCCTTCAGGTGTGCACAATAGTCTAGTTTCCCCTGGGACTCCCAAATTCCCATGATTAAACTATCAACTCCTGCTTGAACACAAAAGCAGGCTCTCACTTCATGCTGTATAAGATTTACAGCCCATCTCACTTAGAGAAAGGCCAGAATGTCAAAGAGGGATACTATCAGGTGGAAGGAATGTTTATCTAACTGGGAAGAAGATAAGAAGATAACTGCCAGCATACCACAGAAAATTACTGTGAGAAAACCTGTCTACCTCACAAGGCATGATAGTTCATAGGTGTATGAATATTAGTGTATCGTGGAAGATAACCATACACTGTATGTACATCCACCATATACTACCACGAAACAAGGTCATCACGTAAACAGTGTACATCCATCATATACTACAGGTTTATGACCACTCATATGTCGAGAAAGATGGTTATCTGACCGAGTATTGACCTCACCTGAGTGGCAGTTTGCTGTTCAAGCAGAGTGTCTGATCCCTGATGAACAGACCAGTAGGACAAAAAAGTGAATTCCTTTTCACTTTTAGAGAAGACAAGCTGGCTGTTAATGACTATATAGAATTTACTTTACACTAACTGAATGTTTCAAGTTTGAGACCCCCCCCAATGATACACAATTTACAAGGCCTGCAATTTCCAGCCCCCCCCCCCCCCCCCCAAATGATACACAATTTACAAGGCCTGCAATTTCCAGTCTGAAACAATAATGAGTAAAAATGTATTGTTTCATGACTTGCCAGGGGACTGTCAGAGTCTATTGGCTGAACAGAAATACGTGAATTGGGGAAAAAAAAAAAAAGCAGAAGAAAATGGAGCCTCCAAAAATATGCGCAAGAAAATAATGCAAATTGAAGCAATTCTACGTCTGAACAAAACATGCATGAAAACTGACAAAAATTAATTAATGCAAAATCCCCGCTCTCGAACAACATGAGTAAAAATGAACAAGCATTATAACAAAACTAAACCAGCCAAGCCAAAATTATGGAGTCAAAACAAGAATTGAAAGTGAAAGTAAATATGAATTACACAAGTCTTAGAGAGACATCATAAATTAAGTGCCACATCCCTGAGCAAAGCAAACAGGCAAATGATAGAAAAAGCTGTTATAATGCATGAAAAGATTAAACAAATTGCTGAACTCAAAACAGTATAACAAATAGTTGAAAGAAAATCTAAACTCTAAACGAAAAGTTTCAAAACCGTAACACTTTTCTTCCACCAAAGAAACCGACAAAACGAGGACTCACCTTCTGAACGTCACTCTGCCAGTCAGAGGAGGTCACTGAGGCAACAGCAACCGAGGGTGTTGCTGCAGCTGTTGGAACAGTAGCACCGCTGGAGAGCCCAGCGCGGGACTGGCTCGTCGTTTGCTGCATCTGTCCCTGCTGTGGCTGGCTGGCCGTTGATGGCTGGGGCTGTATCTGAGTGACCACCTGCTGGTTCTCATCGATGACTGTAATGGTGGGGATGGAATGCTCCTGCTGGAGAGATTAAATCGCTACATGTAGGTAGGCCTCTTGACACACAAGGTTTGTGTCTTGATTTGGGTATTTTTTTTGAATCAGGTATAAGCCAGAGAGAACACAAAACATGTAAAGTAAACGCTGGTGAATGATTTAAAAATCACCTTTGAATGAACCAAAAATACAAATGCGAGATCTAGACTAGAATTTGCGGATGATGACAGCAATGAAATAGGCTGACAGTGGACCACAATGTTTGAAAGTGTAGAAAGGGATAGGCAACAGCCAAAGATCTCTGCGTTTTACAAGCAGACCCTGCTCTTCTTTAGAAATGAAATTTTGATGTTGGAGCCTGTGTTTTCATGACAATGAACTGGAGCAGCTACAATTTTCCCCACTTGATGGGCTACAACTGTCAGTCACTTAATTGTCTGCAACTTTCATATATCCTGCAGGGTACACAGATTTTTTTCCACTCTATTTTTGACAGGCATCTTATCATATTTACATCACATTTTGCTTTTTCCACTGGAGAAGGAAATGTAAGAGTATGAGGATAAATGGGATTGACTCAAGGTGTTTCAAAGCCTAAAATGATCTAATCCAGTATGTTTTTTCCGATGAATCTGTTGCAGCAGAATGTATACTGCATAAATATCTGATCACTGACCTGTGTACTACTCATTCTGGTCCTCTTCGAGTCTGACTCGTCTTGGGTAAAGCTGGAGAGATATGAGAACAAATTATTTCAGTATCTTACCTTGAGAAAATGAAGAAATACCCCTCAAACCCAAGAAAGAGAGAGTACTTTCGTAAACTAAATGAAGCACCCATTTCAACAATGCACATATCTTTTTTTCTTTCTTCCACCATGACTACATCAAAAACTTCAGCACACAAAGATAACCTTTAGTGAGTGAACATATTTTTCTCAGGTCCTTAAACACAAACAAAAATTTTTCAAACCTGTACAGGCAGCTTATACACTTTGATGTGATGGAACAAAATTTTCCACAGCTGAATCTATTTTTGAGATATCCAAACGCTACACACACTTATCGTTTTCATGGGTTCTTCACTGTTACTTGTATTTCATTCGAAAAAAAAAAAAAGACAATGCAATAATGCTTTGGAATCTTTCCACCCTGTATTTGAAATCTAAATACTTAAAGAACTTGGACAGAAGAGTAACAGGATAAGACCTGAACAATTTATATAGTTCTATATAGCTTTAAAAAAAAAAGTAGCCAAGCAGAGAAACAAATGGTGAACAGTAAGGAGGAGGAAGAGGAGGAGGAGGAGGAGGAGGAGGGGGAGGGGGAGGTGGAGGAGGAGGAGATTGAACAAACCTTTCATCGTCCCGGAAACGCTTGCCCAGTGCTACGCCCGTGGTATGCTGAGCCCCGTCAGAAGGACCAGGCAGGCTGGATGCCGGCGTGGGGTTCACCACTCGAACAGTCTCCTGGATGCTCGGGTTCACAACTGCCTGGTTTGTTGTGTTCTCCTCCGGACCTTGGTCAGAGGAACCTGGACAGATATTGACAAGAAAGATGATAACCGTTGCTGAGTAGTACTATAGGGTGATCTAATGTTTCACCAAGAAACAGATCAGTACATTAGCGATATTATACTTTTTAAAAAAAAGAAAAAAAGACAACACAGGCCTGTCAAAAAGGGACCAAAAATAATTCAATGTCACTACTACTGATGTTTGGTTGTAATGTATGGAGAGCCTGCCTGATAATGACTACAACTGACAAGTAAAAACTAGTGCAACAGCAACAATGAAAAAAAAATGGAAGGAGCACACCTAACCAGTCCAAACTAAAAACTTTAACAGCTAAAAATTCCTACACGAGCCTTAAAAAATTAATCAAAAGTGCAGTGACGCTATAGTAAATCTTAAACCTAAATGAGATTTGTACCTGAAGGTTCCTGGTTCCAGTCCCCTGCAACCTGCGGCTCCACAATCTGTACGCGGCCTGACACAGACGCAGCAGGGATAGACGATGTCTGCTGCAGGCCAGATGGTCCAGGTAGATTATCTGAAAGACATAATTGGGACCACGAAATTAATTAATTTTACTGTTCAATTAAGTAAGAGTTTTACAGCACTTGCAATCCCAATAAGTCACATAAGTGTATAAGTGCAGATGATAGGAGGTGTGACAAGAAAGTAACAAAAAAAAAAGAGAGAGAGAGAGAGAGAGAGAGAGAGAGAGAGAGAGAGAGAGAGAGAGAGAGAGAGAGAGAGAGAGAGACAAAATAGATGGTCAAAAGTAAAGAAGGAGCAAACTATACCAGACCACTCACCAACCACCCACATTTTACTGTTCAAGTAAAGAAGAAGCACACTATGTATGTAGTAGTGAAAAAAAGTAAAAGAAAGACGGAAACTGTTCACTTCAATCAACCCACCACAGCAAGGAAGAAAGTAATAACCTTACTCAAATACATGTATTTCAAACAAAAGACATATTTTTTCAAAATACAGACGACCCAAACATACTCATACACAAGTATAACCCAAACAAAACCAACATGGGACTCACCTACGAATTAAAAAGCAAATAGATCCACACATCTTGAGTGTGACACCAGAGAACACTCACATGACCTAAAACCCTTGTCACTTACGCATTCATTCACACACACCCATAAATAGGTCTTATGACCCTTTATCATCGAAAGAGGTAACATAATGACTGACAGAGGTGGGCACGACTATTGAAGAGGGTACATAATATTCATGAACAAACCCATTGATGGTGCTATGCTCTGATCGTGTAACTGGAAGAAATAGGACAACTGCCGCCAAAGTTGTTCTGCAGTTTCTCAATAAAAATATTTCCTCAGTTCAAGAACAGATACAGTTGGTATTGCACTATGCCCAGAGAGCAGAAATTTTACAGGAGACAATTAAAAAACTATTTCATTCTTTTAACATTTGTACTACATTATGTATTTTTTTCTTCTCTCCAAGATTCAGAATTGAAATTTCTACAAAATATTTCTTGAGCATGTACAACTGACACCACAGATTTAAAAAACTGCAAGAATAAAAAAACGTTTCAAAATTTGGGCTTGGTACATCTTAACTCTTTCCGGACGTATCGCCGATATATTGGTGCGAGTCCACACCCCTTGCGGACGTATCGCTGATATATCGGCTATGATGGGTGCCTCAGTTTTGTTTCGTTTTAACATGATCAACTATTTATAGGTACTTTTTATTGTTATTGAAAACTTGGAAAGGGTTTAGGAAACCAAAATATCAAGTTTCACTTTGCCAAAGCGTCGGTCTGGCGAAAAACGAGTCAATTAGTTCTTGCGGTCTTGCATTAACAAAACGATCTAACTGGACTCAGTATAAATATAACTCAAACAAAAATTGGAATATTACATTCAAATAAAAAGCTGCAAATTCAGAAATTTATGGAGTCTGCTCTTGGCCTGTATATGATAACTATGCTGATTCACTTTCACATGTTTAGTGTAATTTTCTCTGTCAATATGTATTTTTCTCACCACCATCGCCATTTCTAACCCTTGCAATGCATACTTATGTTCAAAATTAATCCTTGTTTCATGTTGTAATGTATTCCATATTCAATTTCCTTCAATTTAAGATATCATATGTTACGTTTTGAATGATGGTTATGCTTATATGAAGTTATTTTGTACATCACCTGTGTAGCCGAATCGAGTCACAAGTTAATTACGTCTAGACCACAAAACAATTATGTCCGGAAATAGTTAAAAGATGGCTGATGATATCTATTTCAATTTATTTAGCCATTAATTTCAAGTATGGGACGTCTTATTGTGTATAGCAATTCCCCCCCCCCCCCCTGCAAGAAATCAGTTACATAGTTAGAGCAAAACGCCATTGATATGAACTATGACCCTTCACCTTCAGAAGAAGTGTCGTGCTGACTGGGCATGACGGTGGCTGTGGGAGTGCCCCCTGAGGGCATGGAGGTGGTGGTGGGTGAGATGGCCATGGGCCGTATGCTGGCCATGGCCTTGACGGCCGCCTGGCTGTGGGAGGTGATGGGGGCCGACTGTCGTGAGGTGGAGGCTGCGGGGGCCATGGGCTTGATGTTGGCCATCTTAGGAGCATCACTGGATGTTGTGCTGCGGAAAGAAAAAAATAATGAAATACAACAGTAAGGGAGTCGAACCTATAACAGATGGCCATCCATTGTCAAGGACAAACGAGGTTGTCTTAGACAGGATCCTCTTGGATAGTGATATTATAATCTTTTTAAAAAAGTAAGAGAGAAGTGGGAAGTGGTTGTTTATCTGACATAGATACAACATTTTTACATCAATACTAAAGCACAAGCACAAGTGAAGATGAGAGAGAGAGAGGGCAAGGATGTAAAACGAAACAAAATTTTTGCAAGAGGCAAAAATAAAGAAAAAATAAATTTCAAAAAATCATCTCTGCTAAAAGAAGAAAAGTTTCTGAGTTTTAAATCGATTTTTCTGCGGATATCAAATATCTTCCGATATAAGTCATAAGTGTGACAAGAGGAAAGATATATTTTACACTGATCAGGATGCAGGCTTTAACTGTCCCCTAAAAACTCAAGACACAGGAGAGGAAGAGATTCTCCCCCCGATAAAATGAAAAAATAAAATACCCCCCCCCCCCCCCCCCCCCCCGGCAGGAACCAGTGAGCAAAAATAGAAATATGCATGAGCTCACCTAGGTCCCACACTGCTAGCTGGCCGTGCAGCTACAGGTTGTTGTGGCGGTGAATGCTTGTGCTGAGCGGCCTCCAGCTGGCGGTGGAGTTGTTGGACCTGAGGGAGGGAGGTGGGGGTGAGAAAAACATACAAACATGACCGACTAACAACTGACAGGGTAACTCAGTGTCAACCGACAATGAACGTAACTTTTGACTTTAAGTAAATTTGAGTAAAGAGAAGTATATTGATACAAGTACCAAAAATTCAGTGCTGGTCGCAGTGTAAAAAAGAGGGCAAAAAGAAAAAAGGGTAAGGAAAGAAGAAGGGCTTAATGGCACCCTCTGAGCAACTGTACATAGACTTTAAAATCTGACCCTTAGAGGATTTGTTGCAGCCTGGGACAGAAGGTCAAGACAAATAAAAAACCAAATACATCAGAGATCAATGATCAAAACAAATGTGTCAGAGGTTCATAAGAAAAAAGATCAAATATGTCAAGAGAAACTTATATCAAAAAAGAATTAAACCAGAACTCACTGTTTAACCCTCTTTAGCAGCATAAATAGGTCAGCATAGCAGAACCAAAATGGCAGCCAGGTGACGGCTTTCCAGAACCGAATTATTTCAGTTTTTTTCAGAGTTTAGAGTAGAATGTCCTTATTACTAAGCCTGCACTAAAGTCCGGTAAAAGCTGGTATAACTACATGACGGGAAGGCCGTTATGACTACATGATGGGAAGGCCGGTTTAGGCTGGTATGGTTCAAAAAGGGTTAAACAGATAGGCCAGAGTTCAATACCTTGGCCTGTAGTTCGGAGTTCTCTCCCTGAACCTTCTCCAGCTGGGCCTGTGCATCAAAAGAAGTCTGCGCGGCAGCGGCTGCAGATCTCGATGTCTCCAGCTCTTCCTCTAGCCTGGCCACTCTGGCGTCATACTGGGCCTTCAAGGCACGGACTTGTTCTGTTTCATCTGCACGGAAAAAACAAATATTTCAACACATTTAACGTCACGAGGATATGTAATAATAAAAATAAAATTCACAGAAAAAGTACAAGAGGGCAAACATCAAATTTTTATCCATTTCCCTGTTTCTGGACTCAATACAAACCAAAATGCACAAATTTTTTACAACATTTAACTTTCACTATAACCCCCACCCGTCTTTAAACACCAAAATCACACCAGTGGCACTCTTGTATCTAACTTTAAAAAACAAAACAAGATAAAAACATATCAAGAGTTCACCTTTGCCAGGGGCACCCCCTTGTCCGGCGGCCATAGAAGCTTTGAGTTCTTTATTCTCTGCCTCCAACTTCTCCATGTCAGCTTTTTGGTTCACCATCTTGTTCCGGGCAGTCTGCAAAACTTGCTTCGACTGGGCCTGCTTCTTCTCAAACTCAGCAGCCCTTTTCTCAAAGTCGTCCACTTCAGCTTTGAGCCTCGTATTTGTCTCTTGGGTCTTGTTCAGCTCCTGTGGATGGGCCCATTTTTAACCACATGGTTTTTTATTCTTTTTTTTTGTTGGAGTTTAAGGAAAAAGAGGTCATTCAGTGCAAGGGAAAAGTAAGACAAATAGACGGAAACAAAAGAGTAAAAAAAAGAAGTAAGTCCTACCAGAGGCGCCCTACGAACAACTGATAGTTATTTAACTTTTGTTTATATAGGCTAACATTGGCGTTTATCCATAAAAATATAGAATAAGCCCCTTGCAACTTAGTGTAGGTAATTAAGAGAAGCGGAAAGTGTGTTTACTTCTGTTTCAAAACAAAGCGTTGGATAGTCATAAGAAACTCGCTCCAAACAAATAATCCTCTAAAATGTCCCTATAGGGACTCAAACTTTAGATTCCAGCACTTAAGAAATAATCTAACATTTAAAGTACACAAAATGCACTGCCAACAAAAAATTTGGAGAGGCGAGGGGAGTGCGTGTGAGTGTGTGAGAATCTCTCAGTAGAGCAAAGTGTATGACAGACCATATTCTCATTGATATGACAATTTTTCCTCCTAATTCCTTCACCCACCTGCTGATTCTTGCTCAGGCTCTCCTTCAGTGTGTTGCCCTCGGCAACAGCCTGCTCTGCACGTTTCACCGCAGCTTGAGCCTCGTTCTGAGCCTCCGTCAACTGACTCTCCAGGGAACTGATGCTAGAACTGTTGGCTGTGATGGTGCGTCTCAGCTCTGCAATTGTCTGTGGACAAAGAAATTCACCAGTTACACTGACACTAAATCAAGTATGCAAAAGAAAAAAGTACTAAAATGAAAAGCCAAGAAAGCTTTTGGTCCATGCTTCATAGATCACATGTAAAAAAAACCCAACTCAACATTCTGAACAATGATATCTACTACCAGGGATGAAAGGCACAAGTTCAACTGACAGAGCAGAAAACTGAGGTAAACACTGGGAAAAAATGTTCTGGTTACAGTAGAATGCATGACTTGTGGCAGGTCTAATTTCTTTCCCATTGTCATAAATCAAGACGAACAAGCCATTCTTGAAAGCTTGGCTTTATTGAACAAAAACGTACTACTCGCTCGAGTGATAGACAGCGACTGACAAAATACACAGGTGAACGGACACTGGACACAGCATAGCTACACGACACACTAAGCGACACTCGCATATGCCGCGACAGATGAGACACCAGTGAACAGAGAAATATCATCGCACCCATGTTATCACTGCACAGATGTAGGTTATTTTACTTTGCTTGTCTTTCTATTCAAACTCAGTAGATACAATACTGACAGGCACATTCGCAGAAAAAAATATTACCACTCATATTGATGGCAGAGAAAAAACCTATCAGAGGCCCATATCAAGTGTAAGATATTGGTAACAATCTTGTAACCCTTGCAATCAAACGTTCTCACGACCTCCTAGTACATGCATCTCTCTTGACTTTTAACTTTACATCTCAGTATCATGGTGAAGGATGAATACAGTAGGAGGTATGGCTGTTCTGTGTTAAAAGCCCTTATTCATACCTTACTTTTTTTGCCAAAAGGCCAAGTACCTGGCTACTGCTGGGGGTGAATGGAAGGGAAAAACTTAGTTAAGAATTTTTCCAAAGAATACATTCTACTACTAACAAGGGCAGATGAGAATTGAACCAACATCTTAAACTTGCGAACCTGATGCTTTAATCACCAGGCTAGAACGCGCCCTATGTCAAAGACACGCATCTGACAAAACCAACCTCTAGACAAAAATCACTCACTTGCTCCAAGGAGGCGACGTTGACCTTGTTACTCTCCTGGCCCGCAGCCTTGACCTTGACATCCTCCAGCTCCTTTGTGACTTTCTCAGCCTGCTCCTTGTACTTGCGGCCGATCTGCTTCAGGCGGTTGATTGTCATCGTCTTCTCCTCTGCCTCTTTGGTCTTGTCTTCCGCTTGCTTCTTGAATGTACCAAGCTCTTGGCTGTTTGAGGAAGGATGTGATAAAAGATATCAGACACCAGATGAAAGGCTAAACACAAAGTAAAAGATCACAGACACCAAATCAAAGATTTTAGACATCAAATAAAATTGACAGACCACCAAACACAAGATAATAGATATGAAATACAAGATGAAAGACCCTGAAAAAAAAGACAATAGATGTGAAGTAACAAACTATTCCATAAATATCTGAATAAACATAGGGGCCAAGACAAACTGCTTGGTTGTTATTCTTTTTCTTTTCTTTGGGGGAGGAGAAAATGAACTTTGTGTTAGAATAGAAGACTTAAAGAGGAAAATGGCCAGTTGTCATGTAGGTCAGGTCCCATACAGGCTGGGCACCTTATTCAGGATGTAGCTGCTTGCCCTTCACATCCATGTCAGAATGGTCTACCGTCCCAACAGAGAAACTGGTCTCTCAAGAGAAGAAAAAATTTGGTGCAAAATAACTAAGGACATGGCCTGTTGTGAAAATCTTAACACCACTCCCACCCCGGCAAAAAGGAGGGAAAATAGATTCTAAAGCGGAAAAAAGAAAAAGGACAAAGCGGGAGGAGGAGGAGGAGAAATCTTTTGAAAAAAGAGGAGACTGAAAGCTAGACCAACTCTTCTTTTTCAATGATGAACTCTCTTATAGCCGCCTTACCATGAGCCACATTGAACTACCCTCAATTGATGTAAGCACAGACATAAGAGAAATAAACCATATTTTGGCATGTAAACACCAACAGAAACCCAAGACACTTCATACCTTGTTTTTGTAGCCTCTTGCTTCAGGTTTGTCACCTCAGTCCTGGTGAGAACAACACATATAAAACTGTTAGTGTGACAACTAACCTAGAAAAGGAACATCAAAGAAACTGAAAACTTACAGAGAAGAATTGGGGATGGAGCAGACCACATTTGAGTGAACAACAAACATATAAATTCATGATAAAACAAACAAAACTAAAAAAAAAAAGACCTTACAAGAAGCAGTTTCACAACATCACTACTCGTCTTGACTTACAGCACCAACTGTGATGTAAAAACCAAAAACAGATGTTCAAAGGCAACAAAATGTTAATTCTGTGTATCGTTCGTTAGCGTAGGAGTAAGGTCCAAAGAAGCACTTACTGGACAATCTGTTCGTTAGCGTAGGAGTAAGGTCCAAAGAAGCACTTACTGGACAATCTGATTAACCAGTGACCAAACTTACTATACACTGCTGGTGTTCGGCACAAACAAGCCAAATCTGAGATTTCCCTTTTCTTTTTTTACAGTTTCCTGTAATATATATTCCATAAGGCATACTAATATCTAGTTTACTAAACACTGCATATACTTCAACCCCATGAACAAAACCTGGTGATTAAGTATATTATTTACAGTTTTATGCTGATCATGAAAAAAAAAAAAAGCTTTCATGGACTTGGCCTGCTTGCGTCCGACATCATTCCTATCGAAGTGCAGTGATATAAAGAAACAGATCCTCAATGACTATTCCTCTATGACGACTTTATTTTAAGACGATGCACTTACTGAAGGTTTGTGTTGGTCATGTTTGCACGATTGAGTTCATTTCTGGGGACAAGAAAAATCAAAACCTCAGCAAACTTCTAGCAGACCTGCCTACCTGTCAATTTGGGTCTCAGGGACCCAGTCAAGCATTTTCAGGGACATTAACCCACCTCTCAGGGACAATTTTTTTCATAGCAGCAAACAAAACCTTTGCACCCCACGTAGAATAATACAACAGTGGGTCATTAATATATGCTCTAGAAAAAAGCAAAGTAGGAATACACAACGAAACAATAAAAAAAAATTAGTGTATTATAAATGATAAAATTGTACTCACCACTAAAAAAAAACTATATACACTATTTACATTCTGATGTTGCCACTTAATTGGCCAGGGAGCTTGTGCAGCAGCTTGTCAGCCTCTTCAATGAGGAGTCTGAATATTCTGCTGTCAAAGCTTCACACCTCCCTTATCATTGCTTCCATGAGTGGAAATCGTGAAGGGGCTTTCTGGCATTCGCCGACATAAGGTCTCCTGGGCCATTACAGCAAGCTCTTTAACCATTGCCGTAGATTTACTACGGCCGCAGCAGAAGTTCCTCGCCATATTTGGAGAACACAGTTCTCGTTTGATAAATTGTGTAAATCAATCTGCAGCTGAAATTGGCAAGTTGTATTCCGCCAGTAGTTGAACAAAGATGGCTTCAACCCTCGTCGTTTTCGATAATAAATGCGTTGACACACTAGGCTTTAAAAAATAACTGACTGATGTTGAACTCTGTTTTAACTTTTCGTTATCCGTTTGTTTTTTTTAAGCAACATGACAGCGGCAATTATCTTCTGCTCCGTGGGCTACGGAAAAATGAAGGCAACAAGTTCTGCAAAATGCGAAGTTTTCACCTTTCCTGGAAGATTTTATACACGGCCACATCTGAGTAAACTCCGCTCGAACTTTGGACAACCTCTTCTTCTTTTCCTCCTCATTCTTGTTAGGACTATCACACTATTGCTTCATTTTCACTTCCAAGTACAAAATATAGACCTAGATCTAATTCTGAACTGCAGAAAGACGCATTGTTGTCGGCTTGGCTGGGGGCTTAGTCCTGCGTTTTCATTCAAGATGTTCCAGTATGGCGGACTTCATGTTACCCATGCGCAGTGAAATTTTCAAAACGGTGCGCAGTCAAAATTGTTTCCTGTCGGGATTTTTTCCCGATGCGGTCAGGACATCGGGACAACACATGTCATACTAGGACATTCACGGCGAAAACGGGGCGATAGGCAGCTATGTTCTAGCCCTGAACCATTATAAAAAAATCCAACAGAACCCTATTAGACTTCAAGGAACACATTGGTCTAAATGGCCAATGATACTTGTCAGAGACTGCAACCCCCCCAAACCAAAACATTATTTTATCTAAAACCAGCGTGCCTCCCTATCAATAGAACATTCAAACCATTTTCAAAGCATCAACAATGAAGAGTTGAGTGATAGTATAAGGCAATTCAACTTGGAAGCATGCCTAATTTTACCATGAACACATCAGAGCAATGGTCACATCAAAAAGAAGTAAAAGATTCAAAGCATCCACCAACCATCTGTTAAACGAAGATAAAAAACAAAGGAATGACCATAGGGAACTATAACAGATGTAAAATAACAATATATTTTTTAAATCGACAGAAAAGAGGAGACTAGTCTTGTACATACCTCTGCTTGAAGTTTTCCTCCTTTGCTTGAGTTAGCTGACGTCTCAGGTTTTCTTTCTCTTGCCTGCATTGAGAACACAGAAAGTCAGGGATGAGAGAACTTCACATGAAAAAAGGCACACACATTCCTTCCTTTACATTACTTCTGCAAAACTTTTTTGAGGACAATTTTTTGAGAATTCTGTGTATTGAGCTTAGTAAAAAGCTAACAGAATAGGACATAAAATAACTATTAGGAAATCTTACAGATACCACATCATGCTGATTTATACTTTTCATAAACCTGATCACACTTCTGTGGTATTTATTGATGATACATAATACAGTCAAACCTGTGTAAGACGGCCACCCATTGTCAAGGAGAAACGTGGCCGAATAAGACAGGTGGCTGTCTTAGGCAGGACTGATAAAGATGAAAAAAACAAACCCCATTCCTAATCGAAAGTAGCCGCATTATTGTGGTTTTTGTTGTTGTTGGTTTGTATTTTGTTTGTTATTTTTATTTTGTTGCTGCTTTTGTGCAAGGGTGACAATAAAACGAAATGTGTCAGACAAGGGGGACCGAGTGCTATGATAAAACAAACTTATGGGTCGCCACCACTCGAAGAACGAGCGACGCTTCAGTCACAAGTCTATGTTGACGTCCATTGTTACTTTGTTACAGACTGGGTAAATGGGTAAACAGTGACCACTCATCTCACTTACGATTTGTATATGAGTTCTGGGCGGGGTTTATGGGTTATGAGGGATCACATGCTTCCATCACCAGCAGCTGTAAATTGGTACCTATTGGTCAACAGTGGGAGGGGCCTACGCAACATGATTGGTTGGAGGGATTACCTAACAACAACGACAGGTGATTAGATTATGACGGCTCGCCCACAACGCCAGGGGCCAATGCACAATTTATGACAAAACGTAGAGGAGTCACTAAGGTGGCCGTCTAAGACAGGTGTTATTGTTCAGTGTGATAGGGGGTGTGTGTTAAAATATGGTGGCCGCGGCCGCGTTGGACAGGTGCCCGTTTTACACAGTTAAATTATATCGAAAAAACGCAAGGGGGGGAATGGAAAGTGGCCGTTTGTACAGGTGGCCGTCAGGGCAGGTTCGACTGTATACTCCCTTGCACCCACTGCAAACAGCATTAATCTGATTAGTCACAAAGCTATCAACATGTCATAGGATATGAAAGGAAAAACCAACTACATCACTGTTAACAAAGCTGAAACAGTGCATGCTACTACTACTACAGTGAATTTACCAAATCTCCTGATTAAAATATTTATGACATATAAAAATGCATTCAAAATGGTGCACTTACGACATAACAAAAGGTCAATAAAATGAATGAAAACTTGCAAGTGTTTTGTAATAAAGCATTTGAAACATACAATATATACAAAAATATCTGAAACTGCAACAAATAAAGACAATGATCAGGCCTGTCCAATTTCAAAACACTCACATGAGGCGTTTATGCTCCTCAGGATCTGTCTTGTGACTTTGTTCTATGAGGCTGGAGGTTCGGTTCTTCCACCTGTTCACCTCATCCTGCAGCGTGTTCCTCTCCACGGTCAGAGTTTCTTTGTTTGACTCCAGGTCGCGCAGTTTGGACTGAAGGGGCTCAATGTCTGATTCTAGCTTGGCGATCTGAAGGGAAATCACAGAGGCATTGTTAGCCTTGGATGAAAAAATCCCAGCACGGCAGTGATTCATTAGGGAAGGGGAAAACATTTTATAACCATCATCATCATCATCCAGTGCCAGATCTACGACGGACATCGGTGATCATGGTTCTCAATTCATTCCTTTGCTCGGCTGCTCTAAAAAAAAGCTACGTTTCCCTGATCTTTCCCTGTTACCCATTTGTTTAGGTTCTCCAACTAGATAGTTCTGGGCCTTCCCCTGCCTCGTTTGCCTTCAATTTTGCCAGTGAGAGCTAGATCTTCAAGACCCTTATGTCTATTCAGGTGTCCCACAAACTGCATTTGTTGTTTCCGGACATTTGATAATACTAGGCTAAAAACTGCATACAGACTCACAAGTAGCTGTTAGAAATCGTCAAAACAATGAAATCAAAGAAACCGTAATTTTTCCATCTGTTTCGCAATTTTAATAAAACTCTTTTTTTCTGGTTCAACACCTTTTATGTCCATCTAAAAATACATTTCTGTGCGGAGTTCACTAAATAATGTTGATTAAAGGCACAAAAAATGTAAATTGTCAGTTTTCTAGGACTTTCAAGCTATGGAAGTCACCAAACCTTTGAGGCCATTTTATTGCCAATTTTATCTCTCAAACCAAGCAACCCCCACCTCCTTCAATTACAAATATCATGACTTCTTTTTCCATAGAAAGCAAGACAAATGAACAAGCATGATACCACTAATTGATCAGCTCCTAATTCTACGGTGTTGTGACAAATTATTTTGTACAGAAAAGAGGGACAGTAACAACCGTTCACTATCTCCGGACTGATATAACCATAAAAACAAAATTTCAGCACACTGACCTTTGATTCCATCTCCTGCTTGGAGTTGAGCAGCTGGTCTCTCTCGTCTCTCAGAAGCTTGTTGCTGTCCGTCAGAACGTTCAAGTTACTCACTTTACGCATCAGCTCAACCTGATTGGCCACTGTTTCAGCATTGACCTTTAGCGATAAAAAAAAAAAAAGACTCAAACTTTTGACAATCCAGGACTCCAAATTCGGTAACTGCTTCCCCTCCAAACTTTAGAGCAAAAATAAATTAAATTTGTCTGTAAAACCCCCTAAGAGTTACAACACATCAGGCACAAAAAGTTACTAAACACAACAACACATCAGGCACAAAAAAGTTACTAAACACAACAACACATCAGGCACAAAAAAGTTACTAAACACAACAACACATCAGGCACAAAAAAGTTACTAAACACAATTCTTACTAAAATATGGTAAACCGATTGACAAAGACTGTCAAAAAGTAGAACTACTATCATTTCCATCGCGAGTCTGAGAGGTACAAATTTTGAGTTGGTAATCATGTATGGGTCCGTAAAATGCTGTGGTGAGAAGGCATAGCACTTAAAACATGCTAGAAGTGTCAGAAATCTCAAGACAAAACTCACCCAATCATAAATTCATCTCATTTCTAACCTAAGTACACTGTATTATACAAAGAAGCCCCATATGAACCAGTGTCTTGAAGCAACAATATTTTTACTGTCTCTTCCTTCATACTACTGCTGGAAAGGAATTTTTTAAATGACAAAAATCCCCTAAAACAAACCGAAAAAAATGGTCCAAATTTTAGATCATATATTCTTCAAGAAAAAGGCACATGACCATGACACAACTTTTGGCTTCGTACCTGTGACCTCTCTCTCTCCTCAGCCAGGGCCTTGCTTGCCTCACCAGCCTGCTTCTCCACAAGAGTGAACCGCTGCTTGATGCGACCACACTCTGCCTCCACTGCTTTCAGCTTTGTCTCTGCAATCTCCTTCTCTCGTCTCAAGAACCTGTGAAATAATGCATTTGATTGACATGTAGAAGACAACTGGGCTCATTATATAGGGTCTCTAGGGCACAGGCCCATTCCAGCTCAACTGACTTCATTTGTAATTAATTCAACTTACAACAGGTAATAAGTGATTAATAAGATAAATTAGACTTTTGCATTACGATTCATGCTACGCTTTTCTTTAAAAACCTGTACATTAACTCACCTAGCCTTAACGCCCATAATATTGATATGCGCGCGCAACGCTCCAACCATAACGCCGACAGTATCGGTATGGAAAATTTCGCTCGCGTGACCAAAAACACTACTTTTGTGTGAAGCAGACTATAGCCTCTCTGGAAGAGTAACCATTTTTCGTTTGAAACAGACTATGACCAGAAGCGCAAGCCCAAATTTAGAACAAAGAAAGCTATATTCGTGAACCATGTGGAGGGTGCGAAATTTGAACGCACTTCCTTTCTTCGCTTTTTGTTTACTTTTTTACTCTGTACATAGACTTTTTTCCACGGAGTATTGCATAAAAGCTATGACACATTTTGCCATCAAATTCTTAATACACACAAATAAAGGTTTGAATAAAATGTGTACCAAATTTAGGTAAGGTATCTTAAAATTTAATTTTTGTTTTCAATTTTTCAAAATGTGATAAAAATCTCCAGGGACAGCTGACAACCGGAAGTGTAGGCTTAGGGTTGAGTGAGTTAAGCACAAGTTCTGTCACCCAGCAAGATGTCAACACTACTGTGTCTAGAGTATATTTCCTTGGCTGAGGGCCTGAAGTGACAAAAACCATTTTGGCCAAAATGCCCAAAATAGCAGAGTTGAAGCATTCAAGAGACATTCCGTCATGACTCAAAATATCACTGTTCTTTTGATTGCAACTCCCTATGTGTGTTTATCTTTACATATTTCCTGTAATATCTTTAGTAAAATTTGGAGATACAAAAAAGAGAAATTAACATATACTCATTTATTCTTTATTGGAAGAATTTGTGCCGTCACTACCTTCTGCAAAACATCATAATCCCACCCCCCTCCCACTCCCAATGAAAAATTAGAACTCCACTAAAACATTATTCTAAAAAAATGACCGTACTTGATTACTTCCAGGAGCTGCTCGGAGGTCTTGCCCGATTCATCACTGAAAGACGTATTAGCACCGAAGGAATCTCTGCGAGTCGTCTGCTGAATGCTCACTACCTGGGCACTGAGCTGTATATGAGGGGAAAAACAACACCATGGGATTAGCTTTTTATGTTCAAATTAGATGAAGCAGACAGACACAATAACGGTCATACAATCTCTTTCATAATGTTACAGTAAGAGATTTAAGGCACTTGCAACACAATTAGGGTCATTCAATGTCAGGAGAAAGTCAGACAGACAGACAGACAAAAACAACAGAGGGAAAGAGAAGTATGATCAGAGACTAATAGCCAGACAATGTTATTTACACCCAAGAACAATATGAATATTGTATGCAACATTAATGAGCACGATGGAAAACAGAAAATAGCCTAAATAGAACTAAATGACAATAGATTTGTAACCCCCCTCCAAAAAAAACAAACCCCCCCCCACTAAAAAAGCTAACCTCACTTGATCACATAACAAACAATGAAAAATCAACCTCTGTAAAAAAGCAAAAACATCACCACACCGCTCAGTAAATACAACAGCTGAGATTCTAGAAAGAATGGCACTAAAACAGCAACAGTGGACTTTCAACACAGCTTGTGGCTTCTGGTGAACTAAACAAGAGACTTATTCTATCTCTACTGACCTTTGACATCTGTTCGTGCAGCATAGCGTTCTGCTTGTTCAGCTCCTCACACCGGGACTCCACCATCTTGACATCGGCTTTGTAGATCCGTTCCTGCTCCGTCCATGATGTCTGCATACAGCATGGTTTAGTTTTAGTAAGAGTTTTACGGCACTTGTAACACAATACGGTCATATAAATGCCGAAGATTAGAGGTGTTAAAAGAGAGTAACAAATACAAAATAGAACGAGGGGAGATAAGGACGATAGATGTTTGATTGGAAAGAAGGAGCAAACCACACCAGAGCACCCGCTAACCACCCACTCAGCAGGGTTTGTGGGTGTGAAAGGGTGAGTGAATGTGGGTGTAAAAATGAATTACTAGAGAAACTGAATCAATACATGATATGACATACATTTGCTTATGAGTAGCACGAGTAATGAAAACTTGTAAAGTGACACATAAAAATAGATGGAGAGCACGTATCTGACATTCTCAACTAACACAATAGAGAAAAATAAACATTTGTGTTTGTGTGTGTGTGAGAGAGAGAGATAGTGAGAGTGTAAGTATATGTGTGTGTGTGGGGGGGGGGGGGGGGAGAATGAGAGAGAGATAGATAGAGAGAGGGGGAGAGAGAGAGGGAGGGAGGGAGAGAGGGGGAGAGAGGGAGAGAGAGAGAGACACAGAGAGAGAGAGAGAGAGAGAGAGAGAGAGAGAGAGAGAGAGAGAGAGAGAGAGAGAGAGAGAGAGAGAGAGAGAGAGAGAGAGAGAGAGCATAAAGTTGCATAGAACGGTGAATTAAAGCAAACAAGACATTTATTTTACACAATTCACACACAAAATGTAAGGGAAGACAACTGTAAGTACCTTAGCATCAGCCAATTGTTTCTCATAGTGCACCGTCTCTTCTTGGGTTTGCTGAAGATGTTCATTCAGATCTTCAAGCTGTGAAAATAAAATAGAATCAACATTTCGATCACAAAATAAAACTTGTAAGTGGGCTAGACAAGGATTTCATTTTGCTTATAGAGTATCTGGGCAATGGTCACCTTCGCAAGTCTTTGCAGAGTTGATACCAATTTCCTGCTCTTGATGACTTCTCTAAAAAAAATACAACAAAAAACCATGGTTGCTTCTTTTTCAGGCTGGATAACCTTGTTAATTTTACTTCTCACTGAAAAGTTTTCCAAAACAAAAAAAAAGTACTTTCTTTTTCTGGCCACAAAGTTTTCACACAAAAAACAGGCAATGCTGCTCCAGGTGGAACATTTTAAGGGGGCTCGCGGGTCGGGTCTAGGGCCTCGGGGACTGATTTCATTCCCTCAGTGCACTTTTTACTTTTGGTATTTTCTGATTCAGTCTAGATTTTATTGACACTAGTGGCTGAGTGAGTAACATTAACAGAATTCAATTTTACTGGGTTCTACGTTGTGTACTAACATTTGCAATGTTTAACCTTGTTTTTCTCAAAACACATTTATTTTACCACTTTTTGCTTGCATATGCCGTTTTTTTCTCAAACATAAAAAAAAAAATTCCAACACAAAGACATGAAATTTGGCACATAGTTAGAAAAAATAGTTTGTACTTGTAGTGGGCTGGTTAGTTTTAACGTTTTGCTTTAGAATGTCTTTAACAATTTTTTTTTCATGTAACAAATATTCTTTTAAAGATCAAATTCAATATCACCAACTTTGAGAACAATTTTGGATACTTTCTAAGTATAGAATCAAAAATCAAAATAGCCAGCTGCAAGCACCTATTTATTTGTGACATTTTGCAAGTTACAAAATTTTAAAAAGTTAAAAACTGTAGAAATAGTGGAATAAAATAAATTACCTATCCAATTTTCGTGACGGCCGCCGTTTCCATGGCAACAGCTTACGTAATCGAGTGTAGTCAACACTTGAATATGAATCTTTTGTCTCATACTTACTGCCTGTGACAAAAATTGTTTCAGTTTGCCTTTAGCTAAAAATGTTGTCCTGTAAGTATCGAGCCCCCTAAAACAAGGTAAATTGAACACATAACGTCTCTGAACTTGAACATAGTCCATGATAGTCTACCTGCTTCTTCACAGCTTGCAGAGCCTCCACGTCAGCAGAATGTAGCATCAGCTCTCGCTGGTACTTGTCTTGGGCCTGAGGGAACAGCAAATACCTTGGTTTACCACTGATGTTTATTGTTAGGATTAATAAAATCAAAAGTGGGCAAACACAACATGGTGCTGAAAGAGAAAGGGGAGGGGGGGAGGGGGGGTCCCTGAGGCTGCAACAACCACCAAGGAGTGGTCAAGGACAGTGACCCAGTTGGGAAACAAAAAAAAGTCAAGTTTCACGATTTAAGAAGGGCAACACAAAGCTAAAGTGTCGCTTTTTCAACAGTTTCAATTTGGTAAAGGGAAGTTCAGATGAATATGTTCATGATGACCACCTTATTAATGAGGAGAAGTGGTCATCTCAGACAGGTGGTCCCTTTGAATAGTGTGAATTTATTAAAAAAAGGAAAGAAGTGGGAAGTGATAAAGGAGATTGTCATGAACAGGTGTTTGTTAGAGCAGGTTGGATTAATTTCCACTGAACATTAAGCGTCTGTGGATGGGGAAAGGGGGGTGGTGTAGTTTACTGAAAACCGTCACCATACTTTCTCAAACAGTAATAGAAAGAAAGAGCAAATTTACATGACAACGATGAATATCGAGAGAAGGATCAAAAGAAATTCTGACTTACGGACAGTCCTGTGAAAATTTAGAGGCTAGTCAGCCCTGCTTCTGTAAGAGACTTGCATTGCACCCTTACTTCATACTCCCAACTCAAAACAAGTCAGCCCCCTACAGTAGTATTTGCTATCAATCCAGCGACGGCTGGTCCCTTGCCCTTTTTTTCCAATGTCAATGCCATGTAGTGATAAGCGCAGCTTTGCTGCAGTATTGAAAAAGTAGACAACAGTCCGCAAAGACTAACTCCCCCTAAAACATGAAGTTGTGCCAAAGGGCAGGAGCCTGGAGGTTGCTGAAATGGTAGTACTAAGAATTTATTTATTTTTCAAAGCCAGGTGAGATTATCCAGGCTTTTTTATATAAATTAATTTGTCATTTTCAATGGCCTGACAATCATAGTAATTAAGCACTTGCCTAGAACTATGACCCAAAACCACTTTACAAGGAAAAGGAGGAGGGGGAGGGGAAGGAAAAGGAAGAAAAGGAGGAGGAGGAGGAGGAGGAGG
>NW_004797363.1:60699-73699 GCF_000002075.1 Aplysia californica
AGGAGGAGGAGGAGGAGGAGAAGAAGAAGAAAGAGAAGGAGAAGAAGAAAGAGAAGGAGAAGAAGAAAAAGAAGGAAAGCGTGTAGACCTTAGAGGCGATGTCTGCCTGTTGCTTGCAGTCCTGCTGGGCTGTCTTGGCATTGGCTACGGCGGCGTCCCTTTGGCTCATAGACTCCTCCAGCTCGTTCTGCAGCTTGGACAACTGTTTCCTCAAGTCACCATGCTGTGGAAATGGAGCCAGTTTGAGTCTCATCTTTTGAGTAAAATACAAGCACACCAACACAATAGGTCACTTAGTGCTGGGAAAAAGCAAGATACAACAACATGGGAAATGGGGAGAAAAAAAAGTAGAACCTGCCAGAAGTGTCTTTCAACCACATGCAAGGGGGGAGGGTGGGGGAAGATGAAGAACCAAAGAAAAAGAATATCTCTTTTAGTAAAGAGAAACCCACAAACACAATAATGGTTATTTAATGCAAGGAAAAATTAAGACAGGTAGCCACAGAAACAACAGAGACATAAAAGGGCTAGTGACACGCTCCACAACCAAACAAGAGCGATAATTATAGATAGCATTTGTATAGCGCAAATTCCCACTCAACAGCAAGCTCTATGCGCTTTACAATCTATATCATTAACCCAGCAGACCTGTTAGCGTTCTCAAACAATCTCAGCTTCGTGGGAAGCTTACAGTTTCATAAAATCATTTAACTGAACTGCAAAACTACCCTGAAACAATACTGTAAAATTACAAAAGAAAGGGGTTCTAAATACAATTATGTTACCACATAATAAGAGTCCCCCATAAACACATCATACAAATCAAGAAACAAAACATATTTGAAAAACTGCACATCTGAATCATTAAAAAAAGAACAACCCAAAACAACATTAAATCAATGCTAGATAGAGAAAAAAACAACCCTTCCTCTCATTTGATAACTGAAAAAGAAAGGGCTCACCAGTGATTGGCTCTCATTGGTCAGTCGAATATTCTCATTATTGGCTGCCTCCAGGTCTTTCTCCAAGAGTTCTAGACGTTTGGTGATGGTGTCCCGCTCTGTGTGAGCATCATGGATTTTCTTCTCACACGCAGCCTGAACTTCTTTGATTGTCTGCAATATGAAGAGGTCGACATGATTTAATTGTGAGACAGTGGCACAGCAAACACATTGTTTGTCAATTCAATAATAATCAATGATAAGAGGTTTGGGAAGCCATATAAAACTCTTTGATTAATCTTATGCCCCACGATTCAGGAGAGCAATAAATACATCACCATGTCAAATGGTATGCATGACACTCTAAAGACAATGGACATCTTAAAAAGTATAAGGAGGTTATCGCGCAAAAAGAAACAGAGAGCACCATTAAAATAAATGACTGTGATTTCAAACTGTTTAATTTGGTAGGGTCACCCACTCAGAACCATTTCACTTGTGAACAAAAACAAACAAACCCAGATAGTTTTATCAAAATTATGTAAATTAAACACTTTCTAAGTCTGTTATCAATTGAAGTGAGGGCAAAGAAACACTGTAACTTTAGTCTTAGCTTTGTTTTGTTTGTTTTAGTAGAGGTTTTTCGGCGCTCGCAACTGCATACGGTCGTATGAGCGCCAGAAGATTAGAGGTGTTACAAGAGAGTAACAAACATAAAAAAGAAGAAGGGGAGATACGGACGATAGACGTTTGATAGGAAAGAACAAGCAGACCCCACCAGAGCACCCGCAAACCACCCGCAGTCTTAGCTTTAGTAAAGAGAAACACACATGGACACAATAATGGTTATCTACAGCCAGGAATTGCAAGACTGACAGACAGAAAAAGGTGAAGGGAGAGTAAAAAAGTATGACCCACCATTGACCCTGTCCAACCACCCTTCAAGTTGTAAGTCAAGTCTTCAAGTCATTCAGGTAAGTTCAAGTCTTCAAGTTGTTTTAGCCTTTGGCACTAGCCTCAAGGCAGTCAAGAGAATTCCACAAACAAACCAACCTGAGTTTGTTCCTTCAGACTCTGTTCCGCTTCATGAGCGATAGTCTTGTACTGGTTAACATGCTTCTTGGCTTCCTCCAACTTCTGCTGCAGATCTAAAGACATTGAGAAAAAAACAAGAACGGGTGAGATTTTCACTGACTAGTTATAAAGTCTACAACAATGAAGGCTGCATTACTATGTGACATTGTTTACTTTTGTTCTGTGCTGACAATAAAAAACATCCTGTGGTTTTTACCCTAGGGATTAACACTGAACACTTGAAATGGAATAATAACTAAAGAACAAACATGTTAAGGCACTGTGAAGTTAATAGAACTCCTAAGGTATCCATCTTGCTCAATATTAAATATTTAAATGATCATTAACCGCATAAATTTCTACCACAGCAAGAAGAACCCGCCCCTAAACAACCCTTTCCAACAGCTAAAAATCTCATCAAAACATTTCAAATGTTCGAGAGATGGCAACTCTTTTCTTTACAAACATTAGCAATACACAGAGTTCCATCTCATCAGCCAGTCATAGGACAGCTTTTCACTAAGTGTTAATTGAAAATTCCTTACTTTTGACAAAGATTTGCTGCTGAGCCATCTGGTTCTTCAAGTCCTTGACAGCTTCAGTTTCAATTCGAGACTCCAAGGAAGCTGAATCTTCTTCTGTAAAGAGAAATATAATAAAGTGAAAGCACTGGGGCCGATACACTCATCAAACTCACTACTCACAGTATGTAATGGTACGGTTCTTTCCTACCGGATAAAAGGATAGAAAATCACTTTACAGAAAACATCACTGTGTGCACTGGCTGTAGAAGGTATTCAAGGTATGCAGTTAATATCTTCCAAAAGAGGATCAATTAAGTCTAAAAGTCATCTCATCTTAACCACAGTTTCCTTTGTGAAAGATTCCAAGGGCAAGCGCAAGTTTAATGAAAGTACATGGACACTGTGCCATGAGTTGGCTTTGATAAAGTTGTTATATCTTGAATGCCTGGCAATTTCTCTATCCTGTCAAAAATCGCAATCCAACCGAGCTTTTTATCACATTTAATTTTTAAGATGTCACATACTAACTTCTATTTCATAATCTCATTAACAAAATTTTCAACTGCAAAATTGTTTGAGAACTGATGATAGCATCCCCCCCTTCACCATGTCACTAGAAATTGTATAACAAAACACTCAAAAAATGTATCCATCATTCACACAAATAATAGACAATCTATGCTGACTGTATAACATCACTCATCACTGTTTGCAGTTCAAAATACTATGGATTCTTAAAAGGCATTATTCTTAAAGAATGCTTATGATGAGGTAAATATAATCTTTACCAGTGCCAGGGCTAGTGGACAGATTTTCCAATTTCTGCTCAGCAGCTGCCAACTTGGCTTCACAGGTGCTCAGCTGAAAGGAGGGGGGAAAAAGTATGGGAAACATGTATGAACAAGATCATGTGGGACAAAACTGAAGCTCAAGTTGTTGAAAATAAATCATCAAAACTCTCATGTTACACTCTGCTGTTTTAACTTTGCACAAAACATACATGCTCAAAGAGAAGAAGTGAATACACTTCAAGAAGATAATATGAAGAAACCAAACTATACTTCTATCAATATTTTAAAAAATGAATACCAAGATAAGAATGGACAAAAACGTTCATGAAAAATAATGAAGCACTACTGCTTCATCTTTATCAAATAAATCTGTCCGCATATGAACATTGTTGTCATCACAACATTGAATACAAACAAGAGAGAGATAGGAAGAGAGGACAGAAAAAGTGAAGAGAGATATGAGACAGAACTGATTTTACAAAGGTGGATATTACCAAGATATTAAAAAAGACAATACTAAGGTCCATTGAAAATAAATGTCACCCTTTGGAGTTTTCCATGCTCCACATCATGCAGTAAAATGCAAAGGTATATAAACAATATCCCCAGTCAAGCAAAAAAGCTGGAATTCTCCATTTGTGTGAAAGATACACATTTTTTTCTCCACGTGGGTAAAAGATACACATTCCTATTTGTAACACCTCTCCTGTATACATCCTCACAGCTCATCACAATTTAGTCAGATGCATTCCTGATGCTAAAGAATAGACCTACATCGATTTTTGTTTATGCAGTAAAGTTGAGAGCCATGCATCCAGGCCTAATTATAATATATGTAGTCAAATTTAAAGCACACTGTTAACGGAATGTTGGCTAAGGAAAAGTAAGCATTTTAAATGGGCAGCGTAGAGGCAAGCTCTGCACTAACTGACCTCCTGCCTGACAGTCTGCAGCTCTGTAGTGGCATTGTCCGCCTTGGTCTGAAATGAGGCTTGCTTCTCCTTCTCATGCGCCAACTCCAAATGAACTGTCTTTACAATGTCCTGTGGTACAGAAAGTAATGACATTCCCATACCTGCATAAAAGTAATGAGCATAGGTTCTAGTTAACGCATACTCAGCTACTTCTACTATAAGTAGTTTTTTTAACCATCGAGGAGGAGTAAGGCGCATGCCATACCTCTTGTCTTGCATAAAATCAGAAACCTGCACAATTACAGCCTCTGATCCACATGCTAATGACATGATTTAAAAAAATTAATGTTAACATTAATAACAATATGAAGTAGACATATCAGCATTTGCCTAGCTGAGAACACCCACTAACCTCCCAGGCTGTGGCTTGTTTTGTCTTTTCTTCCAGCGAGGTCTCCAGCTTTCTTCTCATGTGTGCGACCTCTTTCTCCAACATTTCAACTTGGTTTGAGTGTCGTGTTCTTGACTCAAACTCTGCCCTCTCCTGGTTGTTCTGTTTTAAAAACAAAAGCAAAAAAACCCATAAAACAAATAATATATAAGGACACGTGCATTATAAAAACTAAGTAACACAAAGCAAAAACCAACAAACACCGATGGTCACTTACATAATGTCATTCATATTATTATTCTTAGTCACTTAATATCAGTGAGCAAAATTCAGTTAAACAGGACCGAGAATAAAACCCCAAGTGAGCAACTTTTCTCTCAATTCCATATAGAATCTTACAAACTGCCAAGGATATAGTATAAGTTTTTATTTTCCATAGCTTGTTAAAAGAATAACTAAATACAAAACTGTCTTAAAATAAAACTTGTCGATGATATAAAGTGTCTCAACAATATGCCCTCATGAGACACCGTTCAGCGACGGTAACAAGCCGTCCCTTTTCCCCACGTGGCGCCGATACTTTCTAGTATCACTCTGATTAAGATAAATATAATTCTTCTTCTTCACTTTTCCATTAACTGGACATTGCTTCATTGACCTTCTTGCAATAAAATACTTCTTTTCTTTCCATTCCACGTGCCTGAGATGTTTTGGTTTCTTCGATAAACCTATATATTTCATAATTGCTTGAAAACTACATTCAGGATAATAAACCACACCAAACAAACCCCATGCACCGACCTTGATGGCCTGCAGACTAGCCATGAGCATGGTCTGTGATGTCTGCTCACGCCTGATGCTCTCCAGCTCCATGGAGAGGCGACGCTCCGTGTTCTTTAGTAGCTCTTTCTCCGCCTTCAGATTCTCAACCTGTACCTGCCAGCGAGCCACGTTCTCCTGGGCACCCATCAGCTCCTGGAGGACAAATAGAATACAACATGATGTGTGTGTGTGTATGTGTGTGTGTGTGTGTGTGTGTGTGTGTGTGGGTCGTGACTAAAGGTACTGAGAAGCTGAATGTTTGGTCAGTTTTAACAAATATGCAATTTTATTCTCATAACTACTCTTCACCTGGGACAGATAGAAGATATTATCTATCATTCTTATCTCTCCTCATTTTTTTGAGTTTATTTCTCTCTTGTAGCCCCTCTAATATTCAGAAATTAAATGACCTAATTGTGTTGCAACTGCCCTAAAACTCTTACTAAAACAAGGAAACATGTTTGTTTGTTTTGTTTGTTGTTGTTTTTTTGGGTTTTTTTTGGGGGGGGGACCCAATGACAAGTTACTACTTATTGAGAAGATGGATGTTTGGTCAATTCTTGTTCTTACAAATATGCAACTCTAATCTCATAACCATTCTTCATCTTTTGTGCATCTCCAACATTTTTACAGTAGAAAAATCACCACAAAGTAGACTGATGCTGTCAATTGTACATGACCTTTTTGGTCTAAAACATTTTCACAAACTTTCCCATCTTCCCAATAGGTGGGAATGGGTGTTCAGCGATGACAACGAAAGATCTTGTTAGTGTGCTATTGTCAGCATACCTGTAAAAAGGCACCAAACATAGATACTTCTCAGAAGCTTAAAATATTTTTAAAAAATTAAATGGCGTGTCAGGGTAATAATAAATTGTAAAGCCGAAACAGCCTTCTTACAAGAAGGCATTTGCACTATATGTATATAATTCATTATTATCACTACACCGCTCGACCTGTGGTAAGGACGGGTACAGCAAATGGAATTTCGCTGGCACAGCAACCAACCTCTTTCAGATGAGCGATAGCAGACTCGTGGCGTAGGATGGTGGCAGAAGACTGGTGGTTCCTCTCCTGGAGAAGGTCAATCTCCTTCTTGTATCCAGCAGCATTGGTCTGGAGAATCTTGTAGCGCTCAGTGGCAAAGTCAAGCTGAGGACAGACAGAGTTTTGTTGTAGTCCTTAAAGCCTAGGATAAAGTGCTTGTTATATTAGTCATGTAGGTTTAAGACTCCTAATGCAGAGTGTTTTGAAAACACGTTTTGGGGTTGCCATAATATGTTTCTACATTTTTAAATAAAACCTCTTTATTCCTTCTTTTTCTGCCTGGGACAGATTGCACTGTTTCAAAGTTTTATGCATTTATGGACATCCTTATGGAGATCCAATTTTTAAAAACTTGATTTCGTTGTTGTTATTTCTTTACTCTTTATTTAAAAGAGGAATGAAAATTGTTTTGATTAACAAAAAAGTAATGTCTACAAACTACACCCGCGCACTCATATGACCTTATGCAGTTGCGAGCGCTGTAAAACACTTTACAAAAAAAACAACAAAAAAACAAACTACACCCTCTGATAGCATTAGACTGACTGCAATCTCAGCTCAGAGAACTAAAAAACAGTTTTTTTGTATAATCCTCATCCCACACCCAACATCATTGATAAAATTAGAAAGAAAAGAAAAGTATCTCAGCCCCACTTCTCACCTGGGTGGAGAGTTTAGTGTTCGACACTCGCTGTTCAGACAAATTTTGCCGTACTTTCTCCAGCGTCTCATTTTGAAGTCTGAAAAAAATAAGGCATAAAAATTGTCATAAGAAGCACTCGTAAAATATTACTGAAAACAAATTTTCTTTGCATTTTCAGAAATTACATTAATGAATAGAAGTGAAACAGGGCTATCAGAAATCATAATTCAAGGCATTCATAACAAAATGAAAAGCAATGTAAAAAAACAACAAAACACTACAGTGACGGTATATTGAGACCTTGCTGTGGCAACAGACATTTTCTAAACTTTTCATGAAAAGAGGACTGTAGAATATTCACCGGTCCATTAAAATTTCCCTCTGGGCTGAGACAATTAATATTTTTAAAATATTCTCCCTAAGACACTGTCAAACAATTCTGTCTGAAGGAATCAATTCTTTTTAAAGATGTAATACAGAGGAAAAAAAACAACAACAAAAAACAATTATAAAAAGAAATCTCAAGATTTTAGGTAACAAAAAGCACATAAAAAAACTCAGTCACTTCATTTATGATATCTAGGGGGTATCTGTGAGATCAAATCAGAATCAGAAAATCATGGTATCATAATCCATAATAAATGAAGACATAACTTTTCATACCAGAAGGAAATACATTTTTACACAAGAATCCAGTTTCCTACCAAAAGGTTACTGAGTTCAGTGTTGTTTAAATGTAGTTTTCCAACTACTACTGCTCCAACAAATCATGCCAGAAGCAACATGCAGTCGAAAAACCCAGAAACATACGGTACAGTTCCAGAAGACAATTACCCAGAAGCCATGGTAATAAGGCTGACCAGGTACTCAAATCTCTGGTGTACAAAGACAAGACTCTGAAGTCTGTTCCTTTCAGTTCTGGTGATACCATTTGTATTTTCTCAACAATGCACTTACAAAACAGACCTTATTATTTTTTGTGAATATACAAAAACAGTATGTCAGTGTAACTTAACAAACTTTTCATAAAAAGACTAGAATATTTATTAGTCCATTAAAATTTCCCACTGGACTGAGACAATTTATATTTTTTAAATACTCTCCCCAACACACTGTCAAACAATTCTGTCTATTAAAATCAATTCTTTTTAAAGATGTAATACAGAGAAAAACAAACAAACAATTATAAATAAAAATCTAAAGATTTTAAGCGACAAAATAAATGCTTAACAGTTATAAACTCTATCACTTCATTTATGATATCTAGGGGGTATAAATGAGATCAAATCAGAATCAGAAAATTATGGTAACATAATCCATAATAAATGAAAACATAACTTTTCATACCAGAAGGACATACAATTTTACACAAGAATCCAGTTTCCAACCAAAAGGTTACTGAGCTCAGTGTGGTTTAAATGTAGTTTTTCAACCACTACTGCTCCAACAAATCATGCCAGAAGCAACATGTAATTGAAAAACCCAGAAACATACGGTGCTGTTCCAGAAGACAATTACCCAGATGCCATGGTAATAAGGCTGACCAGGTACTCAAATCTCTGGAGCACAAAGATAAGACCCTGAAGTCTAATCCTTTCATTTCTACTGTCATTGATACCATTTGTATTTTCTCAACAACGCACACATAAAAGAAACCTTATTATTCATTATGAATATACATCTACAGTATGTCAGTTCAACTCAACAAACTTTTCATGAAAATACTAGAAAATTCATTGGTACATAAGAACTGAGACAATTTATAATTTTTTAATATTCTCCATAAGACACTGTCAAACAATTCTGTCTATTGGAATCAATTCTTTTTAAAGATGTAATACACAGAAAAACAAACAAACAATTATAAATCAAAATCTCAAGATTTTATGCGACAAAAAAAATGCTTAACAGTTATAAACTCTGTCACTTCATTTATGATATCTAGGGGGTATCAATGAGATCAAATCAGAATCAGAAAATTATGGTATCATAATCCATAATAAAAGCAGACATAACTTTTCATACCAGAAGGACATACAATTTTACACAAGAATCCAGTTTCCTACCAAAAGGTTACTGAGCTCAGTGTTGTTTAAATGTAGTTTTCCAACTACTACTGCTCCAACAAATCATGCCAGAAGCAACATGCAGTCGAAAAACCCAGAAACATACAGTATACTGTTCCAGAAGACAATTACCCAGATGCCATGGTAATAAGGCTGACCAGGTACTCAAATCTCTGGAGCACAAAGATAAGACCCTGAAGTCTGTTCCTTTTATTTCTACTGTCATTGATACCACTTGTATTTTCTCAAAAACTCACACATAAAACAGACCTTATTATTCATTATGAATATACATCTACAGTATGTCAGTATAACTTAACAAACTTTTCATAAAAAGACTGTAGAATATTCATTAGTACATTAAAATTTCCCCCTGGACTGAAGCAATTTAAACTCTCCCTAAGACACTGTCAAACAATTCTGTCTATTGGAATCAATTCTTTTTAAAGATGTAATACAGAGAAAAACAAACAAACAATTATAAATCAAAATCTCAAGATTTTATGCGACAAAAAAAAAAATGCTTAACAGTTATAAACTCTGTCACTTCATTTATGATATCTAGGGGGTATCTATGAGATAAATCAGAATCAGAAAATTATGGTATCATAATCAATAATAAAAGCAGACATAACTTTTCATACCAGATGGACATACATTTTTACACAAGAATCCAGTTTCCTTCCAAAAGGTTACTGAGTTCAGTGTTGTTTAAATGTAGTTTTCCAACTACTACTGCTCCATCAAATCATGTCAGAAGCAACATGCAGTCGAAAAACCCAGAAACATACGGTACTGTTCCAGAAGACAATTACCCAGAAGCCATGGTAATAAGGCTGACCAGGTACTCAAATCTCTGGAGCACAAAGATAAGACCCTGAAGTCTGTTCCTTTCGTTTCTACTGTCATTTATACCATTTGTATTTTCTCAACAATGCACACATAAAAGAGACCTTATTATTCATTATGAATATACATCTACAGTATGTCAGTTCAACTCAACAAACTTTTCATGAAAATACTAGAATATTCATTGGTACATAAGAACTGAGACAATTTATAATTTTTTAATATTCTCCCAAAGACACTGTCAAACAATTCTGTCTATTGGAATCAATTTTTAAAAAAGATGTAATACACAGAAAAACAAACAAACGATTATAAATCAAAATCTCAAGATTTTATGTGACGAAAAAAATGCTTAAAAGTTATAAACTCTGTCACTTCATTTATGATATCTAGGGGGTATCTATGAGATAAATCAGAATCAGAAAATTATGGTATTATAAACAGTAATAAATTATGAAGACATAACTTTTCATACCAGAAAGACATACATTTTTACACAAGAATCCAGTTTCCTACCAAAAGGTTACTGAGCTCAGTGTTGTTTAAATGTAGTTTTCCAACTACTACTGCTCCAACAAATCATGTCAGAAGCAACATGCAGTCGAAAAACCTAGAAACATACGGTACTGTTCCAGAAGACAATTACCCAGAAGCCATGGTAATAAGGCTGACCAGGTACTCAAATCTCTGGAGCACAAGGAAAAAGACCCTGAAGTCTGTTCCTTTCATTTCTACTGTCATTGATACCATTTGTATTTTCTCAACAACGCACACATAAAAGATACCTTATTATTCATTATGAATATACATCGACAGTATGTCAGTTCAACTCAACAAACTTTTCATGAAAAGACTAGAAAATTCATTGGTACATAAGAACTGAGACAATTTATAATTTTTTAATATTCTCCATAAGACACTGTCAAACAATTCTGTCTATTGGAATCAATTCTTTTTAAAGATGTAATACACAGAAAAACAAACAAACAATTATAAATCAAAATCTCAAGATTTTATGCGACAAAAAAAATGTTTAACAGTTATAAACTCTGTCACTTCATTTATGATATCTAGGGGGTATCAATGAGATCAAATCAGAATCAGAAAATTATGGTATCATAATCCATAATAAAAGCAGACATAACTTTTCATACCAGAAGGACATACAATTTTACACAAGAATCCAGTTTCCTACCAAAAGGTTACTGAGCTCAGTGTTGTTTAAATGTAGTTTTCCAACTACTACTGCTCCAACAAATCATGCCAGAAGCAACATGCAGTCGAAAAACCCAGAAACATACGGTACTGTTCCAGAAGACAATTACTCAGAAGCCATGGTAATAAGGCTGACCAGGTACTCAAATCTCTGGAGCACAAAGACAAGACTCTGAAGTCTGTTCCTTTCAGTTCTACTGTCATTGATACCACTTGTATTTTCTCAACAAACTGACTTTATTATACATTATGAATATACATCTACAATATATGTCAGTATAACTTATTTTCTTTCAAAGGGTCAAAATATTTCAGAGTACTTCTTAACTGCACAATCAATGAAAAATCACCTTGATCTCCTCTTCACTTTACAAAGATCAGCAATCATAAGTACTATACAAAACTAGTAAAACTTTAAACTACCATCCAAAAAAAAAAGAGGATGAGAAATTAGTAGTGTTTATGGCATACCCAAAAATTAAGAAAATTAAAAACTGTATTGTAAAATATGTTCTAATCGTGCATCTTGTTACTATGTTTGCCATCTTCAGGTACTTAAAAACCCAAGGCAAACTGAAGTTGACATTTGTAAGTATCAAATCCAGGAAGACTTTTCCTTCCAAATTTTTCATCATCATTCAACTTAAACCAGTCTCTTAGTGCCATTTCCAAACTTCACTCTACAGTTCTAAGCTCTTGTCTGAGCATACTCTATCGCTATCCATCTGTACACTGAATGCACGCCTCTGTGTGAGGTGCCATTGCGCAAACCTGGAATTGCACCCATGAGAACTCCAGTGCATGTTTCCCGTTAGGTTCAAGAGACAAACACACAAAGGATTACAACATACTTTTCATTCTCAGCCTTGTCCGTTTTGTAGGCATCAAACTCGGAGCGCAGTTCCTTTAGAGCATTCCTGGCATCCTCCAGAGCTTTTTTATTGGCAGCGTCTGATGCTGCAGATGGAGCGGAAACGCTGGGAGTCCTGGCCTGAGACGGAGGAGGCTGTACTGGAGTGGATGTCACTGGACCCAGGGCCGACACCTTGAAAGACCAAGTTTGAAGTTACCAGATACAGAGAAACCCTCCCTAGCAGCTACCTGTATAAAACAATCACCTGTACAAACTTTAACACCCACTTCCAACTTCTTCCCTTGCGTTTTTTGTGGGTTTTTTTTTTATACATTATAATGACACAGTGTAAGATAGCCACTGTTCTCCTCGAAAAACAGGTGACCATCTAAGACAATTTTGACTGTATGAACTTGTCTATGTAGATAAGCTTTTCTCAAAGGGCCTACAACAGCTCAAAGGATAACAATGAGGACAAACTGATTCGAGTCCCCGTCAGGGCATTCTTAAACTTAAATTGATCAGAGTTCTCAAACTGTCCACCCACATGGATCATCCCAATCGCAAATGCATGAAAATGAAAAGATTTCATCTCTTAAATAACATGACAAAGATAATATGGGTGCTAAAACCCATACCTTACATCTCCCGATGCCAATAAACGTCCAGAATAAAAGTCATCTTATTTGAGGCCCTGATTTTGTATTTACAAGATTCCCTCAATGACTACTCTGTCACGGTGCACCGGCAGTGGAATTTTAGTTGTCGCGGGGGGTTCCCCGCCGGGCGCCTTATCACGTCGTGGTCACGAGGGTCAGCTCCCTGTCGCCGCTCTGTCTGGGCCGACTTAATATTTGGTACTTTTCAACG
>NW_004797363.1:74792-89707 GCF_000002075.1 Aplysia californica
GTGACCCCGAGCCGGGGAGCTCTGGCGGGCTGCTGAGTCATGCTAACTAAAGGTAACAGAATTGGGCGAAAAGTGACGCCGTGCTGTATGTCTGGTGGAGAAGCCCAGGTACGGATGTACTGTCAAAAGAGTTACTCAACACAAAGACATCTCGTCTTAACTACACCTGCATGTCAATGTTTTCAGTGTACAATTCAAAGCTTAGCGCTGGTTACCCATTAGTGACTTATAATAAACCCCATTTCAAAATACTGACACCTCCACTGAACTATAACTTGATCTATTCAATTCCACAGAAAAAAATAATCATGACAAACCACACTGGTAAATAGGGAGCTAAAGTACTAACAGAACTACCAAAAGAGAAAATACCAAAAATAAAATGATACGTATCATTTTGGTAGAGTCCAGGACAAGTTTACAAACGTCTTGTTCTTGATAAAAAGATTGCTACCTCAGTGCTTTCTTGTCCTATCTCCATTTTTTTCTTAACATTGAAAATGTGACTTGTTCTTAAGCTCACTCTTTGTTCTGAACTGTTTTCACTGTTATTAAAGACGAGGAAATGAAGAACCTGAGTGGGATTCTGTTCTCTCTCTCTGCTGGATATTTCCTAAAATCCCAAAATTAGATTTTTAGGGACTCCTGACTAAGCGGACAACGGAAAGCACTTGGCTTGTAAACAGTGACATATGTGCCACCCATACGTAAGCCACGGGTCCCTCTTCCCTACTCATACACTCACCTCTGAGCTAGACCCTCCTTGCTGAAGAAGGACCCTGTACATGTCACGCTGTCTGACAATAGACTCCACCTAAACCAAGACAAACAATAAAAATGAAATTGTGAGTGTCAACTAGATTTAAAACTACCTACAAACTAGAAAATTGAGCATTGATGGACACTATATATAATGCTACAAGAGCGATGTGGTGTCACAGCAGACTGAAACTTCTCCCTTGAGTAAAATTTGGCTGAAAAGGAGGAAACTTACATGCTTGAAAAATTCTTTCAGCACTTAATCTGGTTCATTTAAGCACTTAATCTGGGTCATCTACCAAAAAAAAAAAAAAAGCAAAAGCAAAATTATCATGAACAGAATTATTAACATAAATTCTCTGACTGAAAATGCTAATGAAAATAACTAAAGGTTATGTACGTAAGGTATAATGAAATAGTTCAAAGGTATTTGCCTTTCAGTGACCTTAAAAAACAATGAACAATAAAATTAGTCTGCAGATTACGTACCATTTCTGCCTGCCTGGCCCTAGTATCTTTCAGGTTTTCCAGTTCAGACATAGCAAAATCCAACTGTTCCTTCAGTTCACGTGTTCTGAAATACACAAATTTACAATACTAATGAACACCACCATGGTACCACTGTAAAGCCTTACTAAACACATACATGTCATTTTAAAGATAGAGCACTTTAACCAAGTACGATAAGAAAAAAGGAGGAAGAACACGGAGAAAATCAAAATTGTGCTGGTATGAAAAGGGCTGTCTATTATCCCCTTAACTCGTGGGTAGGATATAGTTCACAATATCACATTACTTTGTTTTTAGAAACCATAACCATACTACAAATAGTTAAACTAGCATAAAACCAAGAAAAAGGAAAACTGCAAGTACGGAAAAAATGCTAGGAAACCTTGACAAAAAAATGCTAGGAAACCTTCCCTGTGAAGAAATGTTCCTAAAAGCAGTGTCAATTGACAATATTCAAAAAATTACCCCTCTCCATCAGCTTCAGTCAGAAAGTTATTCTAATGTAGGGGCAAGCCTGTCAGAGACGCTACTCTTCTTTTTATTGTATGCCTGAAATTCTGACAAAAGGCAAAAGCTGCAGGTTCAAAACAGCCCTAAAGGCTCAATTTATGCCATCAATCTTCAGTATTGCATTGACATTCTCCCACACAAAATCACACCAGAAAACCACTAGCACCAAACAATTTCAAACTTAATACTTTAAATTCAGCATTTGTATTAGTAATAATAAATAGCATTTGTACAGCACATATCCCCACTCGACAGCAAGCTCTATGCGCTTTATTATCCACTACCATGCCTTTCTATTTTCACAAACTTACTTTTCAGCAGTGGCTTCATTCTCCTCAGTTTCTTTTTTCTCACTCAACTCTCGGGCGACTTCAATCAGACGCATGTTCTGCTGTTGCAGCTCCTCTATGGTTCTGTCAAAAAAATGTTCAAAATTAATTCTTCCTTTATGTTTGAATGTATAACTCATTCAATTTCCTTCATTTGATATATCATAAGTTACCTTTGGAGTGATGGAGTTATTCTCTTCATTACCAGCATAGCCAAATTGAGATACAGGTTAATTACGTCTAGACCCCTCAAAAAATCGATTACTTGATCCTGGAAACAACACCATAGCACTCCAGGCATTGCCATACAGGCTCCCAAAAAACTAAGTCCGGAAAGAGTTAAAATGGTTCAACAACAACAAAAATCAGTAACCTATGAAACCAGAAACAATACTTTTCTCCTTACCTGAAAGTCACCAGTTTCTCAGAAATGAGGCTGGAAGAGCTTGACACCTCACTAGAAGAAACGTTAAGATCATCTCTGACGATTCTCCCTCCTCTCAATTCCTCAACTTCCTTCAACAAGTGCTGGACCTGAGGGAAGTACAACAGGCCACTTGTCATTAGCCCAAACAATAACTTTTCAAATAGAATGGGAGTTAAAATCAAAGACCAAAACCAATTTTTCTGAAACACCCCCAAATATGCAAAGCAGATTAGTAGTCGAATTTTTGCATCTGATATTATCTTTGTCAATAAACCAGAGTTCTTGTTACAACTAAATATAATCTTGATGTCTTTTTTTGGCTCAAAAAGATGGTACATTTACTGCAAGTAGTCACAACCGCCACCCCCCCCAAAAAACAAAAAAACAACAACCTGACTAACAAACAATTTCTTGAGTGGTAATTAATGTCAAACTTAAGGTGACTTGCCTTGTGATGGTTTTAAAGCAGTCCTTAACCTGCAACAATATCGTAAGTTTCTTTGACAACAATACAAAAATCTTCTCGAACCACTTCATAGGCCTATCAGCAGGTCTAAATCACAAAAGATCGACTTCACCTTTGACCTCTCAACTTACTTGCTTCGACAAATCCTGAGAAGTCTGATGTTGCTTTGTACATTCTCGCTGGACATGACCAAATCGACGTCTCATGTCATCTGCATCAGTGCGCAGTTTTTCACATTCCTGTTGTAGTGAATAGAAATAAACAAATTAATTGTTTTTCTTAAAAAACAACAATTAAACAACTCCAAACTCACTGCTCCAGTCCAAACAAATTTAAGAAAGAATCTGAAATTATAACATTAAGTTCTGTCAGCAACAAATCTTAAAGCAGCCCAGAATAAAATAAACAAACTCAAACTTTTCAATGGTTTCTTTTACCCTAAGATAACAAATTTGTTTAAGTTGGAAATTAAGAAGCATTTTAATAATTCACAAGAGGAAAATGTATGTGTTCCTGAAAAAGATAATTATGAAAAATGGCCATCAGTTCTGTTTGAACACACAAAGACAAGACAAAGGTAGAAAATAAAGAGCATGTTATTGTTTCATTTGTTCTCTACTGCTTTTACACAGTGAAGTCAAAGATCCCGCACCAAACCATCCCAGATAACTTTTCCGACATACTAAACATTTTAGAGATCCCCCACCTTTATTCCTAATACAGGTTAATTGTCTGAGCTAAAAAAAGAAATGATATAGCTTGATAATAGTCATTTAGTGATTGAGAAAAGGCAAGGCAAGAAAAATAAAACCAACAGAGAAGTAGTACCTATAAGTGGCACCCTCCAACCATCCTCTTCCCTTATAAACCAGAGTGAGAAAAATACCTGAATGACTTGACAACGGGCTGCCTTTAACTTTATGGCTCAAAACAAAATTAATCAACAGATAAAAAAGAAAAAACAAAAGTTTCTTCCTCACCAGCATAGCTGTGTCCAGCTGGGAGGTCATTTGATCCAAATTAGTCAGCACCGTCTCATAATCTTCCTTCTGCTTCTTCAGAATAGGAGCTTTTTCCTCGATTTCCTGCTCAAAGTCGATTAATCAAAAAAGCTGTAAACATAGGGCCAGAACACACGGCTATACAACTAAAGATGTACCAACTACACATGACATATTAACACTCCAAATCATTAAGATTGATATATATCAGCTTAAAGTTCACACACTGATACATGCTGAAGACAACGTAAAAATGAAGGATGCTTTTATATTTGCCTGTTTGTACAGCTCAGAGAAAATATTAGTGTGATAACTTGTGCTAACAGAGACCAAAACAACAGGGGGACAGGGGACAATGAAACAGAATTTATTCCTTGAACTAATAATTATAAGTCTTTTCTTTCTTTCTCAATTCATCCACAAGTGTACACCAAAAGAAAAATGTTTGTTTGTTTGAGTAAAGAGAAGCACAATCGACACAATAATAGTAATTTAGTGCTGGGAAAAAGTAAGACAGACAGACACAACAGAGGGGAAAGTAAAGAAGTATGACCTACCAGTGGCGACCTCAAATCACCCACCAAAAGAAAAAAGGAAAACAACTATACTACTAATAACATAGCAAGCTCTTTGCAGATTTACACTAGTTTTATCCCCCACACACATGTTTAAACAGTTACATAATAGTTGATTCAAGTAAGACTTCACATTATTGGCACATATTTCTAAAACTGTATCTCCATTCATGATTGGATGTTATTATTATTGTCAGTCAGAGCAATATAGGACTCATTACCATGGTGAGAGAGTGAGATAATAACAACAAAGAAAAGAAGTAGGAGGCTATAACCTAACTTGAGTGCTCATCAACCACTGTCAAATGAACTTTCATGGTTAATATTTTTACATTCGTATCATAGAAAGGACAAACCTGAACTATCTGATCCAGGTAGGACTTAAGCCTCTTGTTTTCTTCTCTCTCGTCATTCAAGGCATCAGTGGCTTGGACATACTCATTGTAAATCTGCATGGTAAAATTCAAATAAAGGTATAATAATAATAATAATAATAATAATAATAATAATAATAATAATAGAGCACATCCTAATTCTTCAAAAGAAGTCTCTGAGCTTGTGCCATTCACCTTGACTTATTTCCATAAAAAAAAGGAACCCAGAGCAAATAAAAGTGCGTACAAGCTTTTAATAAAGATAAACAAATGGTTTAACATTTTTTGCAACCTTCGAAGCCTTTCCTCTGAGTCTACAGCAACCATGCATCTGTGCATCAAAGGGACAACTGCAAGATGAATCCCACCTCATAGTTTTTGAGAGATAAAAATAAAAGAGCAATCTCTAAATCCACCCCCCCCCCCCAAAAAAAAAAAAAGCACATCTCGAAAGGCTAGTGCTAAAAACATATGTCGGGATTTGTGTACCTGTGTGAGAGTCATGCCAGACTTGAGCAGTCTGCTGGTGGCTGCAGCCGCAGGTGATAAGGACTCAACAGCATCCTCTGTCAGTGTCACGGCTCCTGGGAACACACAAAAATTTCGATTCAGAAGCATGTTCATTAAAACTGAAGAAAAGTTCACAGACAGGGATACAACAATGTCTGAACTGGGAAATCATAATATAATAAAACAAAACAAAAACAGTATGAACTCAGGAGAGGCACATAACTTGATAGCCACCATTTGGAACGGAGAAAGAAGAATTTAATATAGGAGGATTTTTTACAAATGTAAAACGTACAAGTGGAGCCCCCCCCCAACTACCTGAAAACAAAACTGAGTAACACAGGGGAATGAAAGAAAGCATTCATATAAGAAAAAGGCTACACCACACAGAATGAAAAATCAGTCAAACAGAAAATGTCCTTGAATGGCAGTTTACAGTGAGTTAATGCAAAAACCATCCAATTCCACAAGGAACAAATTAGTAAAAAAAAATGTAAGATAAAATGAACACAACAACAAAGAGAACCACATATACCAATAGTCTCACACAGCAAGATGAAAGGACATGCTTTTACACAAAATGGGGATAGATTATGGAACGCACAGCTTTACAACAATGTAAATTGAGATTCACACCTTTTTTCAATGCAACCATCAGCTCATTGGCATTTTGAAGTTCTTGCTCAAGTTTTGCAACAGCTTCATCTGAAAATTTCGAAAAATAAAAAATTACAAAATTACAAAAAAACAAACTTTTATTGAAAATAAACATCGACAAGTAACATTCACAAAACGAACACACACCATCAGCTCCCGTATGAAATGATTAAAATATAAAACACGGCATTTAATAGCATCCAATGTTTTGCATTTATAAGTGTTTTCTATACTTGGGAGGTCATATATCACATTTATGCACTCTACTACTTTCCTGACAACTTTAAATGGTAAATACAAAAGTGATCACGTAAAATTTTGGAATTAAAAAGAAAAAGAAAGCTAAATGGGTACCTTTTTCTTTCACAGTCACCTTCAGTTTGTTTCTTTCTTCTGTGGTGGTTGTTTCAAGCTCAGTGTAGGCTGAAAGAACAAACAAACACATATTAAAAACTTGAATGTCCGAATCATCAGCTTGTGATTTCTCAAAGTTAACCTGCTTCAAAATGTGGTCCTTTAGCATTCCAAGTTGCGTAAGAACGTTGATCAAGTTGTCCCTGAATAGAGAAAAAACTTCTTGAGGTTTCAAGTGCCTGTACTTGACAACTGGTGACAGCATTTAGGTAGAAGGGAGCGGAAGAAAACCAACAAACCAGAGAAAAATTTGAAACCAATTCCTTCCTATAACTGACCACTGTGACCAATTCAAATCATTACTCGTATGTATAAAAAAGGCATAGGAGTGAAAAGTGGGGGGCACTATTATTCTTATAACAAAAAAGGCCAAACAAGAAAAAAAAACCCCCAGCGGAACCAAGGAAGTAGAAACCTACAGAATGCTAACCCCTGAAATCCAGCAAGGTAAAGACAAAGGAGAAGAAGACTATTTCAGTACTATAATCTATGCTTTTCAGCAACAGAAAATGGGGCTGTAAAAAGACCAAAGGCTTCTGAATAGGAACTCAGGACAAAAAAGCAAAAACAAAATGATAAAATCAAACTATCTACTTTTTAATTACAATAAGTTTTGTATTTGCCAACCGAAGTAGTTTGCATCTCTATTGCTAATGACCTTTGGAACTTATTTGGTCCACAGTGTTCATGAACACTTGACTAAAGATATTGTATACAAGTGCAAAATCGAAAGAAAAATCACAACAAACCCACCATTAGCAGCTTCCTTCAAGAGTCTGCGTAACTCCTCAACCGCTCCAGTGAGCTCTGTGATTTTGGCATCATTTTCTTCAGCAGAGGCCTGGAAAGTTGAGACGTAAAAACATGGACTCTAAAATTAACTCCGAGGTAAAACCCTTAAAATTTTTTTTTTTAAATTCCAATTCTAATACTGAAAAATAAAAGAATAATGCAGTCAGTTAGATCTAGTAAAAATAAACTGATACACGTGAAAGAAAAGCAGAGCTATGATGTGCACACGTACCTGTGTTTATCTAGCATGTCGGAATTCTGAGTTGACACTCTTGCATTTTGGGTGTTTGTGTGTGTCATGTTTATTACGATCTATGTTTTGTATGTGAATGTTTGAGTATTCTGTGAGTCTCCCTGTTATAAGTGCATCCATCTGTAGGCGTGTGAGTGGGTGTGTGTGTGTGTGTGTGTGTGTGTGTGTGTGTGAGTGTGTGTGTATGCATGTGTGCGTATTTGTGTGCATAAGTATGTATGTGTATGAGTATGTGTGAAAGACTCACCTTGTAGAGGTCAGTAAGACGTTTCTGCACAGCCATCTCTTGTCTGAACTGCTCCTCCAACTGCACTTGGCCTTCTCTCTCCTAAAACAGTAACAAAGGGCACATGACAGCAAGAATTTAATGAAAGTAAAAGAATGCAAGGGACAGGAACAAGAGGAGGGAAAGGAAGGAACAAAATTAAGAAAGAGAGATAAAAAGATAGGAAATAACACAAAACAATCAACAAGCAACAGGAAAACCAAGATAATACACTTCCCATTAGTCAGTGACAAAGAAAAGAGAGTGAAAAGAGGACTGTCTTCCCTGCAGTGAAGCCAATCTAAGGACCAATCTACATTTATCTTTATAAAGGATGATCTATAAAGTTATACATTCTCCATCAATAAAACATATTTCACCCACCTACAATTCAACTCTTGACCATTAAATGTTCTATGCCCTAATTTACACAATTTTGATAATCAAAGAGGAAAGCTGCTTCAACCTTGCCTGTGAATGTGAAACGGGCAAAATGGGATGAACAGACTTCCACAAACAAGATTCAAACTCACGCCTTAGGTGTAACTGTAGACAGCCTAAACAATGCATCAGATGCTGGGTTAAAAGTCTTGAGTAAATACTGAAATTTTGTTTGTTTTAGTGGAGGTTTTACGGCGCTAGCAACTGCATAAGGTCATAAGAGCGCCAAGGGGTGGATGTCAACAAATAGTCCTTATAGGGAATCAGGCTTACTCTGCTCACCTCTCTACCTTCAACAGTACAAAGTCTGCTTCGACTATCAAGGAACCCCGGAAATAGCAGGTCACAAGAGTGTGACAAACATACAAAAGAAGTAGAGGAAAAAATGACGATAGTAAGGAATAGGAAAGAAAAAGCAGCAGTTCCCTGTTGCAGATCAGGCACAGATATGAGCATGACATTGATGAAACAGCCTATTTACAATTACAACTCTACTGTGCATAAGAACATGGTTAATGTCTCCCCTTTGGGAATGGCCTAAAGACACTTCAGTCAGTAGCACCGCCCCGGGTTGTGAGACTGAAAGCATCAAATAACTGATAACCAAACACATAAAGTAACGATACATTCACATGATTAATTTAATAACACAGCTTAAACTTAAACACAAGCACCACAGTTTACAATGCCTCACATCTTTCAGTTTCTCATTGAGTGACTCAATCCTCTTGTTCTGCTCTTCTGTTGATGTCTTTAGGGAATCAACCACTGCCTGCAAGTGCTCCAGCTACAAACAAAAGAAAGATTTTTAAAAATTTAAATTGCCTTTTGCAAACAAACACCAGGATGATTAAAACAGATGACCCTCACTCAATTCCAAAGTGGTAAAATATGACCAGTGAAAGAAAGATTAGCATGTTACACTATCAAGGAAAACACAACAGAAATTATATCATAAATGTTGTACTTTTTTCTCTTTACACCACATTTTTATCAATACATACACTTAACACAGAGCTGGCATATGATTTATAACAAATTCAGAGCATTCATTTTGATTCGCTAAAATAAAACACGGACAGTATTCACAATCAGGTAAACATGTCATGACAATCATAAAGACAGATCATTCTATGAAAAGTTTTGATTATGAGACTAAAACTCAGCAACGACGGGTATGCTACCAGGACACAAGTGTCTGTGCATTGTTTTAAAACGCAGGACAAAAAAGACAGCTCTCTTTACAAACCTCTTGAGTCTTTTGGTCCAAAGAAGCCTGGAGTTCCAAAACATGGCTGGTCTGAAGAAAAAAAATGCAGAGTGAAGTAAGAAAACTCTCATTCAAGTAAGGCATTCCAGTTCATCTTTAGACTAAAAACAAGCTCATAAGAATGATAAAATTCAACTAGCAAAACTGTGATCATAGCTGCCACTCAGGAATTTCAAAAAAGGAGGAAATTCATGCGAAGGCGGACGCGCGCTCTCCGAAGGCCTGAGTAAAACCAGTGAGATCCAGAGGCAATATATACTGGAAAATCTAGCCTATGGTTTTTGAAGGGAAAACTGTCATATTTGTTAACCATAGGCAACTGAATTACAATGTATTTGAAAAAAAAACAACAACAACAAAACAACAACAACCAACAAAGGCACTAAGTAGACTAACAAGCATTTGAGTCAATTTGACACAGTTTGGACTTGGTGACTAAAAATCCAGTGTTTGTTGCAAGCTGGGGCAAAAAAGATTTCTTTCAACTTAAAACTTGTACATCGATGTTGAGCACGCGCAGTATTGGATCAAGGAGGCAACACCTCTGCCGCTGTACTGAGCACTCCTGTACAACTGCGGTCCCGTTTGCACTTAACTTAGTAGTCCCTCTGTAGAGTGTAGATCTAACCTGAATTAATATTATAGCCTAGGCTATCTAATCTAGATCTAGAATCTAGATATCTAAATATGTGTAAATCTAGATTATATCTAGAGATAGATTATCTAGATCTAGATCTATATTCAGTGTTCACTTCATCAACAGCCACAATATAGCCGTTATGTAAACAAACGAGGCCGCAATTGTACAGGAGTGCCGCGATTTCTTTATCGCACCAAACGCAAAGTGCAGCAAGCGGTTAGTTAAATTTTCTCATGAACTTTTCAGGTCGCACCAGCAGCTTCTTTCTCGTTCCAGCTCGTTTTATTTTTGCATTCAGCATCAATTTCTCTCGAATTTCCGCCGTTTTCAATGACAACTCGGCGCGCTAACGTCCTGATGCCCGATCGACACATTGTTGCTCCACAATAAACAAAGTGAAACTACAGCTAGGCCTAGAAAAATGGAAGTAGAAAGCTACGGGCGGACATGCGCAAGCTGCGTTTTCGTCTCTCTCCCGGTTCGGTGTTTTCCGCGTGTAAAAAAGTATCGCAATTTGCGGCCGAGAGCGGTCCAGCGGAGGAAAGTAGCAGGAAAAGCTAGATGAAGCGGAGTTTCCGCTATTTAGCGCGAAAGTGGCAACTATGTGTGATGCAAGTTTTCGACACGGCGTCACTTTTCGCCCAATTCTGTTACTTTTAGTTCGCGTGACTCAGCAGCCCGCCGGAGCTCCCCGGCTCGGGGTCACCGTGTTAATGAGTCCTGAAGCGATTTTGCCGCTGTCGGTTAGGAAGTTCGCATTTTTGACTATGTTTAAAACGATATAACTTCTTCCCCATCCCACATAGCAAACCATTACGCGGATGTACTAAAAGCTCAATGTCTTGAGATTTATTTCGCGTTAGAATAGTTAGTTTCTGTGCCTTAGTTTTTGTTCTAGACAAGTGTTTGTAGAGTACCCAATTTGTCCTATTTTAGTTACAAACTTATGAATAAATGATTGTTAATCTTAAAAAGGCATGACAGATCTCTCCAAAATCTGTGTTAAACTGACGAATATCATGTCTTTTACCATGAGAAATCTTAAATCTGCGCGAGTAGAAATAGTCAAGTTATAAGAGAAGAAAGATGCACATCTGCATTTTTAAACTAAAGACTATCAGCGTTAGCTCTTATTTTACTATTAAACAAGAGAAAGTTACTCTGCGTTTGTTCACGAATCATGCTGTGTCTGTGGCAGCCTGCATACAACTAAAAAGATATAATATAGGCAATTAAAAACCCCCACAAAACGGTGTAAATACAAGGGTAGAGATAAACTTCTCTTATGGAATAAAAATATTGACAGCTAACACATTCATTCTTAGTTTTTGTGTCGGAAATATGCGCGGACAGAATATGTAAAGAAATCAGTCACATTGTCAATTATTGCAAATGGTCACAGAAACGAAAAATAAAGCTGGAAAAGTCTGGTGCTGATTCAGTGTCCCTGGAAAGCTAGAAATTATTCTTATAACCCAATTACGAAAAGTCATCCCTATTATTCAGTCAACTTACAAAACCTAGACTTAGCGTTTTAAGAAAAGTAAGGAATTTCTGGAGTGTAACTGATGCTGTTCGTGTATTAGTAGCACTAAAATCGATTTGTACTTTTCATAGAGAAACTTCATGGTGACTTATATAAACTTTCGAGAAAATATGCGAATATTCACGATTATATTAGACACATAAAGTTGTATTTGGAGGAATTACTTCATAGCGAATTGTGTGCCCAATGGATAAAGTTGCAAAATTACAGCTTTCTATTATATGCGCAGAACCATCTTTTCTGAGTATCTGCAACAATGCTATGTCGTTCACGTTCCAAAAGTTCGACAGACTTTGATGATGCCTTTTTTTATATTGATTTTTTTTCATTCTCGCTAGTCCAAAAAAAATTACAATTCAGCATTGCCGACTCCAGCGCGTCTAACGAAATAACCAGACAAGTTACAACGTCCGTTCTTTTTTGAGTCTCAAGAGCAGAAATGCATGCTTTGGGTGCATTAAATGAGAATTACCATAAATACAAGGATACACCTTAAATTGTATGTTGAAAAGTACCAAAAATTAAGTCGGCCCAGACAGAGCGGCGACAGGGAGCTGACCCCCGTGACCCCGACGTGATAAGGCACCCTGCGGGGGCCCCGGCGGTAACTAAAATTCCACTGCCGGTGCGCCGTGTCTACAGTGTATTAATCAAAAAGTACTAATTTGCCTTTCAACAGACTTCAATAATAAAAATGTTTCTTCATTTTTGAACACTGGATTTCTGTAGCTTTTCAATCAAAAGTACATACCATGCAACATGCCAAACATTTGAATATATTGAGGAGTCCAACTTGTTCTGATAAAAAAATTGAACATTATACACATACATAATTCAAACTCACTTTCTCTTTTCTCACAGAGCTCAGCTGGTTGGTCTTCTCTGTCAGCTGAGTATTGAACCACTCTACTTGTTTTTCCAGTTGCTCTTTTTCTTTCTCAAGCCGTTTCTCACGATACTGAAAAATAGCACATGTTATACGTTAAACATACAAAAAGGGCAAAACTATGTTGTGCATAGAAATACTACACAAAGTCAGAAACTGGGGCCTATTCTTCTTGCTTTTCCTTTCTTACTCTCCTGATCCCCCAATCTTGTGTCTTTGCACTGCGATCGATATGTGCCGTCCTCACCTCAACAGAATATCCATCTCACCTTTTCCCCCTTAACTCTTTGAGACAACAGACCAGTCGTTTTTAAAAATAAAAGTACTTAGGTTGCACTCAGTTTGATGTTACTATTAACATGGGTCTCAACTCAGAATTTTTTAAAAGGAGGAACTTTCCATGTGACTGCGACAGAAGCCCATTTTCGCGAGACACCCACTATTATACTGTGGGACCCTAGAATGTTGAAATAAAAACCATCAATTTATCAAAGCAAGGTAATTTCATACCAGTTTGGGGGTTTGGAAGATAATTTCAAGTAAGAGTCACTTACCAAATATTTACAACATTGATTACGTACAGAAAGTGGAGGCGCACTGTGGTCTTGTGCGACTTTTTTATATTTTACTTTCATCATATTTCGCCTGCATATATAAACTATATAAAAATGAATCTTGTTTTGAGCCTGGGAAAAGGCCTAGAACCAGAATATCGACTGTTATGAACCAGTCTGGGTGTAATGATTCATATAATAAACGTGAAAGACAAAATTAACGCTCAAACTCAAAGTAGAGTAATAACTTGAATAGCTCAAGTAAACCTATTCAGTGTGAGAGGTGTAGAACTGTGGGAGGGTAAGATGCAGTGACACTAAAAATATGCGAATCTTGAACAAAAAGCTAAAATATAGAGACATAATTTACTCTCACCCATCCAATGAAACGTGAACACTTAGGCCCCTGCCCTAAGTTCATTAACACGCTTACAAGCAGTTATGACGGACCCCGATTATACACAAGGCATGCACTAACGCGCACTTTACTTTGCAGACAGCTGTAGTAGTAATCAAAATTCTAAATATTAAAATTTGCTTCCAATTTCTTTTCTTTTTTTGTCCTCTGGTGTTGCCTCCAGCCCTCCCCCCATCCCTGAGTGTATCTTTTAAAAAAATCAATAATCTCCCCCATTCCTGAGTCCTGTACTTCACAGCGCTCAGAACGCGCGCAGGTTCATTGACCGGTCACAATGACGAGCCCGACAAGACGCTTGTATAACTTTCTTTTCTTTTCTTTTTTTTCCCCCCACAAGCGACAGTACAGTGACGAACATTATTTTCATGGCGACACCACGTTTGTAATGCAGAACCTGCATGTTACAAATGTTGCGTATTTAGACTTTTACAGACAAATTTCTGAGATCTTGATTTTCCGGTCGAGCCTCGGTGTCACATACAATTCCGCTTGCCGCCATAGCCGCCTGTTTGCGTGAAACGTACTCTCAGACCGAGAAAAGCCGAATTAATATCACAATCGCGACTGGCAAAAATGAACTTAAAGACGTGATCGGATTTGGTTTTCAAATAATATTCGAGATCTTTTATGTATTTTTCCCGCGTCTCGGCGATTTTTTTCAAATTCCCGGGTAATTCCCGAGGCCTGGCAGTCACTCTGCTTCCAGCAACTCTCTTTCTGATTGAACCGCTGTCGCGGTAGCAGAGTTTAGCGGAGGAAATGGCGGTAGCGGAAATCCGCTAAATAGCGGAATATTGAGACCCATGTATTAAGTAACTATTCGCTCCAGGACACCTACCTAATACTTCCCAGTCCTGGATTGCAGAGCTGTTGCACTGAACACACAAACCCTCACATAATGAGTAGCCAATGTCTTTCAAGTAACCACAAAGTGCTCCCTAGGTACAGCTTATGAAGTCTGTCTTCTTTCGTTTTTTCAAAACAACAAAGATATGTCAGATAATTATATGCATTGCATTTTTCTTTTACATCCAACAATTTCTATGACATACATATTAAATTCTGAATGTATGTAAAAGAGCAAACATTAGTCAACAAGGAAGCAGACACTAGCTCTCTAACTCAAGTCTTGAACTTACCTCTCTGGACACTTCTTCTGACTGCAGCTCATTATGCTTTGCTTGAGCCTCACATTTCTCATTATTGGCAGTGGTGAGCTTTTTGTTCAGTTCTTTAATCTCCTCTGAGGAAAAGGGAAAAATGGAAGTACGGTTAACTCAATGTGTAGAATGAAGGCGATTCTGGTTTGAACCCCCCC
>NW_004797363.1:89807-107963 GCF_000002075.1 Aplysia californica
CAGGCCATCTGATGACAGAAACTTGTCAAAAAAGGTCAGACCAAGTCATACGAAAGAAGAAAAGCTCAACCCCCCCCCAAAAAAAAACAACGTTTGAACGCGCATAAAAATAACATCTATAAAACTATACGTTTCTCAAAAACATAGCTGCTAACCCTTCAAAACCAAAAATATTGACTCTATCCACGTGATGGCTCAAGATGATGGGCACTGGACAATGTAACACCCCCTCCAAACCCTTCATACACAGTTTTCTGCATTCAATAAACTCAAACTATTAAAAGCAGACCTGCAACAATGTCCGAAAAGTCTAATAAAGATTTCTCCAACCGACTTATGGGATTAGCCTCTAAGTACCTGTGTGCCAAAATATACATACCATTGAGTCGATCAATTTCCTTGTTCCTCTTTGTGGATATAATGTTCAAGTCTCTTTTCTCATTCTCCAGAAGCTGAATGGCACTTTTGTATTCAAACTGAAAACAGAACAATTTTGTCAATTACACGGAGCCCTAAGACATGATAAATGGTTAACCCTATTAAAACTAAAGCAAAAGCTGGAAAGGCCAACAGAGGAACCAGTATGTCGGGCATGCACATAGCGAACATGCATATAGCGAAACACACACACAGCGAATATATTTTCTGGTCCCTAATTTTTCTTTGGGTGCCTATCCTTTGTGTTTAAAACATGTATATAGCGAAAATGATACATAACTAATGAAAAAATTTCAATGCCCTGCTGTTTTCACAATGTGTATGCTTGACTGTAGACCACTGTCTTCAAGTGTGATACAATTGAGAGGTAGCAGAAAGATTAATTACAATTTTCTCATACTGTAATACACATATGAAATGGTTCACATCATAAAAATAAATTAAACTTCCTGTTCAGCAACTGCATACACAAAAGACATTGGAAGTTGAAAGAAAAAACAAAAAAACATTCTAAGCAATATTTAACAGATTTCCAAATATAAAAACCCAGGAAACTCAAATCAGTAAATTGATAATCAAGCAAACTTCTGAACATAGCACATGGCAGCCTGAACTGAAAGGGACACTATTTTCAAAATAGTCCATGTGCGTAAAAATAACAAACTTTCAGTCAACTATCCCCATGACCTAATAAAGAACTGAAAAAAGAGGAGAAATATTACAAACAATCCCAAAACAATCATCAAAGATAGCCATCAAATAATACCACTAAGCAGAATACCCAAAAGAGTTTTATACGCTTTTTTAAAGCATCGCATCAATACCCCAGCACGTCAAATAAACAGTCTTGTGTAAACTAACGACAAAGATACGAACTTTCAGAAACAGTCACAGAAATTGACACTACTTTCTGAACAATTTGTAAAAGTACAGCTTGAACAAACCTCTGAAGTTTGGAAAACTTCTCTGCTCTCTTGAAGTTCCTGAAGTTTCTTTGTTGATTCTGCATGCTTGGTCTCTGCAGTAGTTGAGACAAACACAAAGATAAGCTTATTTTTATTAGGTAATATCATTTTATATAAAATCAAGCACATTTGAAATATTTTGTATTGAAAAATGAAAGTCTTGTTTCCTGATGATCCTTTCGAGCTCCCCATGTTAAAGTGGGTCAATTTGTTCTAATTTCATTGATCGAACATCTAGAGCTACTAACTTGACCTGTTTCGAAGGAGACGTACGCCTCGGTTTTGAACCAACTCAGCCGTTTCCAGAAGTAGGCCACAAATACACACAAATTCTTGATCAAGCAGACTGACAAACACACACTTGAGCTGCAGGAATAGGGGACCCGACATCACACAGAGATGGTACTTAGTGTGCGTACGCTGAACAAGGACTTGACTGATGTGGGACCAGACGGAAGGCAAGGTGCTGAAATACACTTTATCGGGGAACATAAAATTTATGGTAAACCTGACCCACGGAGGAGAGGGTTTAACAACATTTCTATCAAAAGACACTGTGAGGCACTAAAAAATTATTCTTAAACATACCAAGTTCAGCAAACTTTTCTTGAAGGGTGGTCTTTTGAGCAGTTTCTGTCTCTAATTTCCCAGTTGTTGTAATCAGCTGTTTCTCAATGTCGAAGTACTGTTGCTCTGTGAAAAAAAAATAAGGTTGTGAATTGCTTCATTGATGAATAATATAGATATTAACAAAATTGATCCCTTCTGACATTCTCAACCAAATCATGCCAAATGTCTTGTATACTTGTAAACAACAGCTGGTGTGATTTGCAAGGAACTAAAATGTTTCTTTACTTTTTTCATTTCTATACTCTTGAGTCCACTCCCGCAAACAGATGCCCTATTTCTGTGGGGGGGGGGCAATAATTTATGCTTCAGATCACATATGGCCATTAAAAATGTTGCAAATCAATTTCTCAAGAAAAGTTGAAGCCGAATTTACAAAATTCAAATTATGAGGAGAAATTTCACCCCCCCCCCTCCCAATGGTCCAAAGCATGAAAAATTACAATGCAATTTTGATTTGCTGTTTCCCATCCAGTTGGTTTTTGTTGTTATCAGTCTCTAGAGATCTAGATTCTAGTACATCGAAATTAAGCTTAGAATCTAGCCTTATATAGTTTTATAACAAAAAACATCAAATATTCTTAAAAGTGAATCATTTGTGACGATAAAAAGTCAATGTTCAAGTGAAGCAGATAAAAAATAAACACGGCAAGAAAAGTGCTCGATCTAAATTTAGATCTAGAATCTGAGCGAGATGATAGTGAAAGTGAAATTTAATTCCTCATAATGTAGGCCTACCTCTCTCTCATGTATGTCTATAAAACCTTAAAAAGTATTGCTTTCATGTGTTCTGATGAGGACAAAAACATTCTTACCTTTTAAAGTTATAAAGCCAAAAGAAGGGGTTGTAACATGTTAAATTTGACAAGAAGACAAAAAACTGAACTGGGGTAAAAAAAAACCAAAGTGACTATTTCTCCGAACGCTCAGGAAAATAAAGTTGAACTTTATTTCTCAGAACGGTTTCTGATCCTGAGATTTTTTGTTTATTTGCGAGATTTAGGCGTCATCCTTTCATTCTGCGAGGACTGGGAGGAAGCATTTTTTGCATCGCATTCAATTTCTAGAATTAGAGATTTTTAAATGTCTGAATGTTCAGATACTTCAGTTGTGTTTGGGGCAACGTTCCCGGACTATACTTCATTTGAAAATGGGAGTGTATACAGACCCGGTAACCGGGAACAAAGTCATAAAGTATACAGACCCGGTAAGGGAACTCTTGTGATTTCTGAGAGTTTCAGCGCCCTCTTTGCTCAGGGTAGACCTAGGTTCTTCTAGATCTATGGTCTAGATCTAGATCTAGGCAGACAGATTTAAATCTTTGATCTAGTTTCGCGGCTAGCCTAGATCTAAATGAAGATTGCGGATGTCTTTTCGATGAACGATCGTTATTCCTCCGTTTTGGAGGTGGAGGAATCACAATTTGAAGAAAAGAACAAGTTACAATGTCATAATTTCAATCGAGCAGCCCCCCCCCCTCTCTCTCTCTCTCCTCTGTGTATCGCTCGCCTTCTCTTTTTCTTTGTTTGTCTCTGTCCTTCTTTGTTCCCACCTATTTCCCACTCTATCTTTCTGTCGTTCCCTCCTGCCAACTGGGGCATGTCATATACATTTTGCTAGCACCCCCCCCCCTCCTCTCTTTCTCTCTCACACACACACACACACACACACTAGATTTCTACCGGGTCTGGGGGCTGAAACTTCCCGAAATCATAAAAGAGTTCCCCTACCGGGTCTGTATACTTCGTGACTTTGTTCCCGGTTACCGGGTCTGTATACACTTCGTTTGAAAATACCTTCTAAAGGTACTGCGAGAAAACAAGACTGCTTGACTTTAACAAGTAACCTATTTTGCACTTAGCCACCCAGGAAAAACTCAAATCCTTCATGTAAAAAAAGTCCCGCCACCCCCCCCCCCCGCCACTCTATTCGCTTATTATTAACAATATCTTGAGAACGGAAACCGTTCGGAGAAATAGAGTTCAAGTTTATTTTCTCGAACGTTCAGAGAAATAGAGCCAGCCCAAAAAAAATCTGGGGGGTTAGATTTTAAGGCGCAATTGTTATTCGCGGGTTTTAGACCCAAGAGTAGGAGGCTGACCTAAAGTAAAGGCTAAGGCCCTAAGGCTAATAGGAATAAGGTGGGGGGTTTCAGGGCCCCCTGAATTCACCATAATTTGACGTTTTGCAGTTGTTAGGTTTGATATCTTAGCTCGCCGCGCATCAAATGTATAGATCTAGATCTTGGCTCAAATAAAGAGGGGGTGGGAACTACCGAAAAAGCACCGATTTTAAACCATAATTTGATACTTTACATTTAGAATCTAGATCTAGAGAATCTAGATAGATCTAGAATCTAGATCTAGATATCTAGATCTAATCTAGATTTTAGATTTGAAATTTTCTTGAAAAGAATTGATCTGCGACAGTTTTGGTGGCTACTTTGTGTGATTTGCAGCCAAAATGCAGCAAACAGTACTGCAGTTTGACCCCCGAAGCAGTACATCTGTGTGCGGGAGTGAAAGTAAAAATTTACCAAGTGTACCAAAACGTATACCCTACCAAATATTACGAATATAAACATAGATCTAGATCTAGTCTAGATAAAGACTAGACTCTAGAAGATGTGTACTATTTCAACATCAACAACAATCGAAAAACTATACTATCAACAATGACAATGGCCGGCTGGCGGCATGAGAACTCGAGATGATGTCGAAAATGCTGACTTAGAATTACCTGAATTAACACGCAGCCTCTCATACTTAGATTTGACAGCATTCAGTTCTTCAGTTTTGCTTAGAAGTAGAGAATCTATTTTCTCCTTGATCTCTCCGGGTATTCTTTCTATTTCTGAATCATCCAGGGATTTTGAAAGTTCTATCCCCGCCATTGTGAAAGTAATGAGCAGCCATAAACTCAACTCAGCAGTAAAGTCGAAGCAATAAATTTCCGTTTACTGCTACCTGAATCAAGCGTCAGAGTATTGAAGATTCTTCCTGTTTGAATTTACTGAAAAGCCTTTGAAACCATTGAAGAAAATGGGTTCACTGTCACAACAGGCACACCCTCATCGTTAAGACTTCCCCCGTAAGCTACAGCTGTGCACTGATAACTTTTCAATAATTGATCCACGTATTGGCAGCAGCAGTTATCAGCAACAGAGTAGTGCTCGTGTGTGGTAAGTTATCTTAAAGCTTTATCACACACCTCTGAGATGTGGATTCTCTGTGTTGACGTTGTTCTGATGTTGACTGCTACTTTTCTGTGAAGTTTCCGAAAGTTTCCAGTTAGATTGGTTGTGAGCGTGACAAATCAACTGTGTGTTGGGCCATCATGAATATCCTGTTTGTGTTGACAATGATTTTTTCTATTAGATCTAGATTCTAGATCTAGATATAGATCTATATATATTTTTCTTTTATAAAAAAGTGGTCTAGACTCTAGTTTCTCTAGATCTAGATTGTAGATCTAGAATCTAGATCTAGATATCTAGATTATAAGATCTAGATGTAGGTGGGGAAAATGAAACACTATTTCTAGATCTAGATCTAGATCTATATCTAGATCTCGAAACCCATTCATTCTTATTATAGGCCTACTTTATCGATAGAACTTTTGTGTCAAACTGATGAGACTGACAATTCATTTCCTAGCTCATGGAGTAGGTTACAAAGTTGGCCTAGATTAGATCTACTTGCTTGCTGTACATTCCTGTCTCCATAAGTTATGGCATAAGTATAGACTAAAGAGTCATCCTTAGCCCTAGCCCTGATTCGCTACCATAGACATGCGACTACACCCAGGGCGTAAATCGGGCTATGATTAGCTGATTAGCCGAACCTTTGACCCTTGAATACATTTTAAGTAGGCCTACGGTAGGCTACTCTTGGCGCTCTCGACGACACCCTCCTGTCACTGTCACCACCCTCCCTCTGAACATGCTTTCTGCCCCCCCCCCTCTCTCTCTCTCTCTCTCTCTCTCTCTCTCTCTCTCTCTCTCTCTCTCTCTCTCTCTCTCTCTCTCTCTCTCTCTCTCTCTCTCTCTCTCTCTCTCTCCCCTTCCTTCTCTCTCTTTCTCCCCCTCTTTCCCAAGGTAGGGTAACAGATGAAAAAGTCTGTAATTTGTAACATGTATAATTACTACTAGATTCTTCTTCTTCTTCTTTTCTATTTCTTCATCTTCTTCTTGTTCTCCTCCTTCTCCTCCCCCTCCTCCTCCTCCTCCCCCTCCTGCTCCTCATCCTCCTCCTCCTGCTTCCTCTTCTTCTTCTTCATCTTCTTCTTCTTCTTCTTCTTCTTCTTCTTCTTCTTCTTCTTCTTCTTCTTCTTCTTCTTCTTCTTCTTCTTCTTCTTCATCTTCTCTTCCTCAATTCTCCTTCTTCTTTTTCTTCTTCCATGAGCGCTCCAACCCGCTGTGAGGAGATGGTCAAAGGAGCGAGACCGAAACCGGGAATTCCCAGAGTACCGTAAGCCTACTTAATGTATTCATGGGTCACAGGTGCAGCTAATCGTAGCCCGGTTTACATCCTGTGTGTAGTCGCATGTCTACCATAACGACCGTAGAGTAGTGATCATGGGTTTGTTGGCAAAGTTAGGATAGTCACAGGGTTATCATTTCCTTCCAGGTGGGAGAATCTAATATTTTCTTCCGTTTAGGCTTTCATAATATATGTGATCTGAAATAGTCTAGGTTCAAACACATTGGGAATGATTGTTTTTTTTCCTTATTTCTGTTGTTTTAGAAGTGCTGTTTTTGCCCAACTGGCATTTTTCCGCAGGTTTGGGAATTTTTATAGAGTTTTTTGGCTCATCACCTTTCATGCCCATTAAAGAACACATTTCTGAGTGGATTTTACTGAAAAGCGTGGATTCAAAATACAAAAAATGTAAATTTTCAGTTTCCACGTACTCTCAAGATAAAAAGAAATAGCTAAACTTTGGCCGCCATTTTTTCACTAATTTTGATTTTGCCTCTGAAACCAGGCGATCCCCACCTTCTTCAATCGCCAGTGTCTCGACTTGTATTCAAAACAAATGGATTTTTTTTCATTAGAAGCAAGACAAATGAACTAACTTTAAAGATAATACCTCTATAACTCCATAGTCCTATGTCAAAAAATTGACGAGAGCCTGATTCCACTGCAAATTAGTCTACTTGTTTGCTGTATATTCCTGCCTCAATTGTGAAGTATAGTCATCCTTAGCCCTAGCCCCGATTAGCTACCATAGCGACCATAGTGTAGTGATCATGGTTTTGTTGGGAAAGTTATGATAGTCACAGCGTTATCATTTCCTTCCCGGGGAGAATCTAATGTTTTTTTCCGTTTAGGCTTACATAATGTGATCTGAAATAGTCTAGGTTCAAACGTATTTTTGTTGTTGTTGCTTTTTTCTGTTGTTTTAGAAGTGCTGTTTTTGCCCAAGGATCAGTAGGGTCAGTGGCGGTGGGTAGTGAAGGGCTTACGGGCTTGAGCCCCTCACCCCCACCCCCTCCCCACCCTAACTCTATCCCTTAGTCAATGAAAATTTCTTAAATAACGAAATAAGCAGTTGAAACAGTTATGACCGCACGCAATGAACTCACAGTGATCAACTTGGCGGCTAGCCCGTTTATCCAATCATTGTTGTCACCGCTTACAACTATAGTAACCTAACAGCCAATCAAATGTCGTTAGGGCTCAGAAAGAATAAGCCGGTTCCCACGCCCGTCTTTAATGAAACTCTTCTTGTAAAAAAGGTAGAAGACTTTTAAAAAATAACACTGCACAGAGGGCTCACGCTCTCCCAGCCCCGACAATGGGGTGAAAGTTTACGACACACTTTTCCCCAGTGACATGATACCTAGTGCCCATTGGGCGTTTGTAAGGCGTGTTCTATTTTCCGCAACAACATGACGCAATCCACCTCATAGACGGTATATGTTTGGAGTACTGTGTGTTTGTGCCGCTGAGATTTAACAGTTATTAATTATATCAAACCACTTTCGAGGCATCTTTTTCTTCAGATAAAAACTGATTAGAGAACTTTGGAGGTGAAACGGCTTCGTCCCCACCACCCAGAAGAGCTTAAATTTAACTAAGAACTAAGAGACGGAAAACAAATGTGACTCTTCTGGTTTGAATGTCGGGAGTATAGAAAAAATCATCACAGTTTTGTTCCTATTGCTTGCTTTTTGGTGGTAAAGAAGTGGAAGAAACCTAAGCCCCACCCAAGTCTTGGTCCACCCACCACCACTGAGTAGGGTTGAGATAGCATAGAGCGATCACTTTCTCTTTTTGTTCCCCTGACTTAGTTCTACCATAAGTCTGGTTGGTCGTGTAGTCTGCTAGCTGTCAGTGATGTGTTGTACAGCTACAGTAGTTAGGACACCTATATATACTGCATTTTAGAAGCATATAAGTTGCCCACTATGTGATATTATATCACTTTACCGTACATTTTTGTGTGTAGTAAAAATTATAATTTATAATCAACGAGTGGACGCATATGTGAGGCAGCGTGGTGAAATCAGGCGCTCGTCAAAATAATAAAAGTGAAGAAACTGGCATTTTCCCACAGGTTTGGAAATTTTTATTGAATTTTTGTTTTTTAGCCCAACACCTTTCATGTTCAGTAAAGATCACATTTCTGAGTGGATTTTACTGAAAAACATTGATGAAAAATGCAAAAAATGTAAATTTTCAGTTTCCACGTACTCTCAAGATAAGGAAATAACAAAACTTTGGCTGCCTTTTTTTCACTAATTTTAATTTTACCTCTGAAACCAGGCGACCCCTACCTCCTTCAATCGCCAGTATCTCGACTTGTATTTTTAAGACAAATGGATATTTATCCATCAGAAGCAAGACAAATGAACAAGCTTTAAGTTGATAGGCTAACTCCATATATATATATATATATATATATACACACACATATATATATATATATGTCAAAAATTTGACGAGAGCCTGATTCCACTGCCTCGTTACACACATTCTGTTATATTGGCTTTCATTGTATTGTCCAATTAAGAATGGTCTTTCATTTTAGTGATCATAGATTATTGCCATGACTGAGAAGGAAAAGGGAAAGCTGTTCAAGATTTTTCAAGAAGTAATTTTACTTTTTTTAGGCTGCTCTCTATTAAGCTTGGCTTATAAGGTGGCGTCACCATGGATTGATGTGGGTTGGAAGTGTTTCAGCATTGGAACTTTGCATGTTTTTTTGTCTTGAAAAGAAAACCTCTTGTTGGTATGTGTATTGTTTACACATTGTCATAGAAATTATAAGTTTATATTTTCAAAAAATTTAACCAGCTCAAAATGACTTTAAATAAAAACAGGGAATTTTAAGACTTGAAAAAATGAGATTGTAAATTGACAGTGTGTCTGGACAAAGATCAGTTTGTTTTTGGTTTTAAGCTAAGCTGTCCTTTAAAAAATTCTTTATATTCCAGCTGTATGCTTAAATCGTTTTTGTCTAATGATTATTACAAAGTGAACTTCTGTATTCAATATACTAATCGTATAATTTTTTTGTTACCATCCTATTAAACTGGTATTCTGGCTATAGTGTTATGGTCATAAATAGAGACAAAGGTAAAATATTGATCACTGAAAATTTTAAGTCGCTGTTATAAAAAGACTTTTCTTCTTTTCTGTCAGATTACCAGTCTCAATAAAGGTTTGGTTTTCTGTCACTGTAGCAAAACTGAAGATTAAAATTTGTCAGGAGGTCATTGTTGTGGAGCACAATCAAATAAAAAGTTCCAGTAGAAAAAACAATTAAATTGCTTCATTTATGATTATGTCACATTGTGCTTCAGTGTGAATGTGCTTTTAATTGGAACAGGTATGTTAACATGTTCTTTATATCATTTAGTGGCCTATAGGCCGAGTAATGATTCGTTTAGCACATCATCTGTTTTGTGTACTTCCTTTCATTGCTTACTGTTGTGTCTATTCAGAGGAAGTTTGTAGAGAGGAGTGTCTCTTTCCTGACTAGTTACTCTTATCATGATAAAGTAGGTTTGTTTTGAAATGGAGCATAGATCTAGACTATCTCAGGAATTCTCAAATGGATGTATTCTGACTCGGAAGAAAGACTTTCAGGAGCCAGGATCAGAGGTGACACAGTCGTGCCAAAATTTTTAATTAATTTGATGTAAGAGAGAGATGATTTAATCAAAATTTTAACTGTTTTGTATCTTTTATACTTTTTTTTACCTCTCCTTCTAACCTTCCTCTGATGAAATGAGTGAGAACCCAGATCATCAAACTGTGACATAAAACACTGTTTGGATATTTGAGTAGGTTTACAGTGATTTATTTTCCTTTTGATATTTTTCTATGTGGTTATAGCATCTCTTGTGTTGACCCAATAAGTAAATCACATTGTGTAATGTATAGTAGAAGTAGGTTCTATGAGATAATGGAAAAAAGACTGTTGTCAATTGTCCCATGGTCTCATCACATTTGCCATGGAGATACTGGAGAATTGAATTAAAATCAAATTTAATTTTAAACTCCACTGTATTGATCCACGTGAAAAATTTGTTTTACAATAGTATGTACATTTGTTACATAAATTAACACATACATTCATAAATAATACACATATTACAAGCACAGCTGATCCACACACCGTGCTGGTGGCCACTAGGAAGCGCCTTATGTTTTAACTAGAGGGTCATCGTGTCTTGCTCAAGGACTCACCCACTGACCACCCATCTAAATGTTGTGTCACGAACACATGCTTGACATCATTGTGAGCCTGAGATCACTAAAATAGCACCCTGTTCTGCCACTGGAGCCCCTCCAGAAGATGTTGCTACTAATTTTCTCTGTCTGTCTTTGTTTTCTGTCTTCCTTGGAACATTGACGTGTTCCACTGTCCATTCTAGGATGTGCTGGGTTTTTTCAATGTGCCTGCCTGAATTTCCTTTGGGAAGGAGGGAAGGGGTGGTGGCTGCAGATTGCTTTCTAATGGTTTAGTCAATAAAGAAACAACCCCCCCCCCCCAACTCAGAAGCACACTCACAAAATGAGCAGGAGGTCACTAAATAAACACCTGACTCATCAACCGGGGAATGACATATGACATTCAATGCTGAGATGTGGCTGTGCAATGTTCTCTTTAGTTTGTATTCTTTTCGTTCTTTCCTTCTTCTCTCTTTCTCTAGCCACTTGACCAAATGCTCCACATTTGAAATAATCGTTTTCTCTTTAGTACATATAACAAAATTCAAGTGAGTGACTGTACAGTGTGTGCCTCCAAAGATGTCTGACTAGCATCAGTGGTGCGATGGTTAGGTTTCTTTGTCATCTCATGCAGAAGATATGAATTTGATTCGTGCATGGGGAGAATTTTGTCGAGTATCTCTGTCTGTCTGCAGGGACATTATGTCCTTCTCAGTCTGGATTGATCCTGACTGGCAGGGTTGAAGCAGCCTGCCTCCTAAGTTATCTACATTGATTTTATGGAGGCATAAAACATCTGCAGTATACAAAATAGTTGATAGCAGTAATTCTCTTGTTTACTAGTTGTACCACCATTCAGTTGTCTCATCCCCCCCGGGGTAATGCCACTGACTGTAGTGTCTTTAGGTCATTCCCAAAGGGAGGACATTTCTCGTTCAAGCACAGTAGAATTGTAAATGAGCTGATTCATGTCATGCTCATAACTGTGCCTGATCTACAACAGGGAACTGCTGCTTTTTCTTTCCTAATCCTTACTATTGTCATTTTCCTCTACTTCTTTTGTATGTTTTTCACTCTCTTGTGACCTGGTATTTCCAGGGTGCCTTGATAGTCGAAGCAGACCTTGTGCTGTTGAAGCTAGAGAGGTGAGCAGAATAAGTCTGATTCCCTGTAAAGACTTCTCTGTTGACGCCCACCTCTTGGCGCTCATACGACCTTATGCAGTTGCGAGTGCCGTAAAACCCTTTACTATAATAGTTGTCTCAGGCACTCCATTTTGAAATCACATTATATGTAAACACCGATGTAACTGTAATTAGTGAGTATTGTGGTTTGGTCTGTCCCTTCTTCTTTTATGAAGGTTAATATACTATTTGTCATACTCTGCTTCCTGGCCATATGTGGTCGTTGTCGTGACTGCATCGACGCAAACTGCAATTAAATAACTTCATGATTTTGTTGCTTTGTTTCTGTAGGGTTTGTATTTTTTTTTCATATTTATGTTGAATTTCTGGTTGTCACAATTGTTTTTTCTAATAAGGTTGGTCTGTTCTTTAGGCCTACTGCTCTGTGTACAGGTTTCCTCTTCCTTCCTAATATAATACACTTATTTTGTTTATAGAGAGTCAGCATGATATTAATGATAATAATCACCATCAGTACAATTGCACAAATGGTCTCTTATTGATCTTTTGTTTTTTGTTGTTTTTTTTAATTAAGAAAAACCACTTATGTTAATCAATACGCGTTTTGCTAATACCACTGTTATTCTTCTTCCCCACGACGATTCATATTGAAATTGAATTGTATTGATCAAACAAAACAAAAGAATATTTAGATCTTTCCGAGGGTAGGGAGACAGCAGCACATGGACACATTATCTTGTGACGTTTTTATGTGAAACCGTATTCGTGCAGTGATGGTTTCATCTTTTAAATAACGGGTGTTTTTGTGATTCTCTTTCTGTGCCATTTTCTTTTTTAGAAGTGATGGTTTACTGGTGCTTTGTTTGCCCATTTTGTGTCTATTTCCGTCTTGCTTTTGTCTCAGCGTGTTTCCAGACTCTTGTGCTGAGATATTGTTCCACGGCCTTTAAGTTTAATTGTAATTCAACCTGAGTGGCAGGAGTCGGTTCTTTGTTGTTAACGGGAGGAGGGGTAGAAAGCAAAGAGAGCAAAATAAAGAGGAAGAGGGGAGTGGGGCTGTGTGTGTGTGTGTGTGTGTGTGTGTGTGTGTGTGTGTGTGTGTGTGTGTGTGTGTGTGTGTGTGTGTGAGAGAGAGAGAGAGAGAGAGAGGAGAGGGGCAGGAGAGAGGGTGTGTGTGTGTGTGTGTGTGTGTGTGTGTGTGTGTGTGTGTGTGTGAGAGAGAGAGAGAGAGAGAGAGAGAGAGAGAGAGAGAGAGAGAGAGAGAGATGGGGGGCATGATTGGAGGGGACAGGACCTGCATGAGCGCATTTTAAACTCAATGAACGCCACATCAAAGTCGATAGGCAGTAATGCGTATATGGTAGTCTGAATCGATAGCGTCACCTATGGTCCACAAATCGCGATTCCTAATACATGTCGCTTGGCGGGTTGTTGGCAGTACTCAGCTAGCAAGTGAGGTTGTGGTCCCACTAATTACTTTGACTTATTCTCCTAGTTAAATTATGAAAAAAATATATATCCCCTTTTGTTTCGTGTTGTGAGAGAAAGAGAGAGGGAGAGGAGGGATCGAAGGAGGGGAGGAGGGAGGGAGAGAGAGAGAGAGAGAGAGAGAGAGAGAGAGAGAGAGAGAGAGAGAGAGAATTTTATGCTGCGGCATCGACTCTTTGCCATCGACAAATGTTACGTGTTTTACAATCAGTGGTTGATCAGTAAATCGATCGCTGCTAGAGTTAATCACGAATGCAGCGAATCTGTACGTTGTCTATTTCATACTTTGAGGGAAGATGCTACCAAAAAAAAAAAAGTAAAAGAACAAAAGAAAAAGAATAAATTCAGGTAAACCTGACAATCATGGGGAAGGGGAAAAGTGCGGAGTGGGAGTGAGTCCCTTTGTATTTCTACAATAAATACTTCTTGTTGAGAGAGAATGCTGGCAATGGTTTCGTTGTGTCGCTCGCTTTTTGGCCAAGGTATATAATAATAAATATAGTAGCTGGGCGTCGAGGAGGAAGTTGAAATATTTGCATTAGAATGTAGGTGCTAAGGTTCAGTTTGGAAAGAGTTTTACGGAGCTTGAAACTGTAAGACGTCGGCCGGCTGTTCAAAATATACTAAGCCCAAAATTTTGAGAAAAAAAAGGTATTGCAGTTTCTTAATCTGTGTTATCGGTTGGGTTTGCTCGTGAAATATTTGGTTGAAATTCAAAATTATATGTTGAGGGGAAAAGGGCAAGAAACGATTCTTAATGTAGGCACAATTTGTAAAAGAATTGAGACAGTTTTTTTTCTCTCTCCTGAAAGATTCCACCTTTCTTAGCTAAGGACATTTTAACAGCTTTCTGATGATAAAGTCATATGAGTGCGCATAGGTGCTCATAATTAGACTAAGGATGTTGTCCTTGGCGTTTCACGAACAACTTGGTCGATCTATCGCAGATTTCTGTTAAAATCGCGAATTCAAGTCGCGTGCAGGAAAAAAAAAATCCTGTATACGGTAATTACAATCGACGGAAAACACCTATGTTTGAAAAAGAAAAAAAGAGTCGTCACGAGTATGTTTTGCGGATGGTAGTAACCTAGGTAGTAACCCACGCAACCCACAGTTCCACTCAGGCTCTGACAGGCAGAGAATAAGCACCTCTCCTGTACACCTTTGTTTCTGACTTCCATTTTTTCCCATTTCGATTTTCACGTACGTTTGGAATTCGCGACGTTGCGTGACGTGTTTTAATGAGGCAGAGCCTGTTCTAACGATTCGCGAACAACTTGGTTTTGCGATTCTTTCAAAATCGCGAAAATACCCCAATTCAATTCGCGCGCGGAGATTTTTAAAAATCCTGTAGGCCTATACAATATGCAAGCTGTGTCGACCGTAAAGTAAAAGTAAAACGTTTACAATCGTCCAGACTACATAATTCATGTGGATATGCATAATGGTCTGTCGACGTAGTCGTCCTGTTCAGGATCCTTACACCGGCTTTGGTGGTGTAGTGATATAGCAAGTGCGCTTCGCTGGTAGACGTAGAAGACCGGAGTTCGATTCTCGGGAGGGGAGAATTTTTATCGAGTATCTGTCAGTCTTTCTGCTAGGACGTTGTATCTCTCAGCCTGCGTTGGCCAGGCAGGGTCGAAGTCCGCCCACAGAATTCTACACTAAGTGTAGAATTCTGTGAGTCCGCCTCATAAATGCTGTGGATGGGCGGGTCGTAGAACACCCACGTTTGAAAGAAGAGTCGTTACTCCTACGTTTTGTGGTTGGTTCACAGAATTCTACACTTAGTTTAGAATTCTGTGGGTTGGTTGAAAGGTGCACATGATGGCCTTTCTTCTGTTCCTTTCCTCTTCTTGCTTCTGTCTGTACATCCGGCTATGTCCATTCGCTAAAAATAATCATCGGTGTGTCGATGTGGTTCTCTTTACTGAAACAGTGGGTGGTTGGCGGGTGCTCTGGTGTGATTTGCTGTTTGCTCTTTCTTTCCACTCAAGCATCTGCTGTCCCCATCTCTCTTCTTTTTTGTGTTTTTAACTCTCTTAAACACCTCTAATCTCCGGCACGTACATAACCTTATTGTGGTGCAAGTGCTGTCAGTGAGAGCCTGTTTTTTTACCCACAGTTTTCATTTTTGAATTGCGTCGTACCCGTTTTCGTCCCACCCGTTTCCGTCCCATATATCGATTTGATTACTATATCTATAGAGTGCTGCAAATGCCACTCCGACTCCGAAGTGGTTTTACGATGCGCGGAGAAAATTCGTTCTCATAATCACATCAACAGGGGGGGTGAAAGTAGGATTTTTTGCAGGATAGAAATTCGTGATAAAAGTTTTAGAATGAAACAGTTTCAGTACACATCAGTTTAACGAAACTTTTGTTTAAAATATGTTATAAATCCAGGATAAGACTTTTGCACAATATTTACATTCAGTCTGCCACCGACTCATGAGATGATAGGGAGACATTTTCAGCAAACAGCGGATATAGATGTCTGCCCACTTCTCAGAATATCACCTCACCCGCACATTACTCACAGATAGAGATAGAGAGAGAGAGAGAGAGAGAGAGAGAGAGAGAGAGAGAGAGAGAGAGAGAGAGAGAGAGAGAGAGAGAGGGTCGCTTATTGGTATCGAATGGTAATCGGTTGTATTATATTGCAAATGTGGGACGAAAACGGATGAAATCGTGGCTGAAGAAAGTGTGGGGAAAATGGGTAGTGAGCTAAGATGTGGGACGAAAACTGGTGCACCGAAAACTCTCACTTGAACTTTAAGTTGATTCAAACAAGCAAGCACCGTCCCCTTTTTACAACCATGCCATGTTCACGTACGTATCTAGACCATAGATCGACAGAAAAGTCAACGTAGACTAGCCGACTTTCTGGGCTGTAGTTTATTTTAGTTTAGATTTTATTTTTTTTATTGCTTGATACCAAGCTTGGTACACATGCGGATGATTGGGCTCATGTCTGGGTAAGGTCAGGATTTTTCTGTCCTGTCTGGGATCTCTTCACCACTGCCCAATGTCTTGTCGGTGAACTAAGTGTTCCATCAGTGTTGTTCGGTTCCATAAATATATTATATAATTTCATCTTAGTGTTTTATAATCTCTCCCCCCCCCTCCCTTTGTCCGTCCTTTGTTTCCACCACCCACTCCCTTTCTGACCGTACCCCCCCCCAAAAAAAAAAAAAATAATAAAAAAAAAATAACGAGCTGGACAAAACAATTGAAAGAAAGAGCTTATAGCAAGCTAGCACTAGCCAGCGCCATTACCTGACCCAACCCGATGTGATCGTGTGTTTGGCCAGTGAGCAGCTGTTCAAAGACGACATTCTCTCTGTCTTAAGACCGGAGCAGGTGATATGATTCGAGGATACTTTAAAAGGGCGATTTTTTGTTTGTTTATTTGTTTTTTGTTTGTTTTGTGTTGTTTTTTTTTCAACTGGGTCGTTTTTCAAGACCCCCTCCAACCTAGCTCAGACCTATGGAAGATGGATGCTTAACTCGGATGTTCCACTATTAAATAACTATGTGTTTATAGCGGTGTTAAATGTACATATTATATCATGCCACACCACACCACACCATACCGTACAATCAGTAAAACATTCACCAGTGGTGGCGTACGTTTACTAATACACTTTCGAGCCACCCTCGAAGATGGCTGTCCTAAAAAACTAAAGATAATTGCGAGTTCAAACTGTGCTAATGGAATTTTAAACACCCCCCCCCCCCTTTTTTTTCTTCTTTTTTCCCTCACAAAGGTTTTCTTCGCCCCACATGATGCACGTTTGAATCCTTTGAGGATTTGAATGGCCGCTGTGAATGGCTCTTTCCGCGTAAAATTAACGAGAAACGCAACCGGTTAACGTGCACTGCAACATAGAGTGCAGAATAGGTTTGCTCGCGTGGAGTTAAGCTGAAGCCTCAGTAAATACATCGTTAATGGTTTCGTCCGGTGCTGTATATATATAATGTGAATTGATTTATCAAGTCAAGCAGAAACTTCGCGGAACTAGGTTTTTCTTTGTCTCGAGCAACGTTCTTTTAATTGATCAGGATTGGCGACATGTTGTTATATCAAATTAAGTTCTACTTAATGGGAGAATCGCGGAAAATAAAAGCTCGCACAAAACAGTAAGTCCGGGCAGCGCTACTGTAGTTACTTTCTTTTAATCATTCGTAGTGACGTACATAGTTTTGCACTCGCGGGTGGTTGGTTGGTGCTCTGGTGAAGTTTGCTCATTCTTTCTAATCAATCCTTTTCCCCTCTTCCTTCTTTTCTTTGTATGTCACCCGACAAGTAACATTTCTAATCCTGAGCTCGTATATATAGCCCATTCAGTGTTTCAAGTGCCGTAAAACTCTCACCAAATCTACACTAAAGCTTTGCACCCGCTTCTCCGTGTTCTGTGTCTCTTGATTCCACAAATAAAACGACTGGATTGAGGTTCCTTGAAGCTGGGCCACTGCGTTAATTAGGGAAATAAAACAACATCATCTCATTAGTGGCCCAGGCGAACTGTACCTCCAGTACTTATACGAGTTTTTCCGAGTTTTGTTTTTGTTTTTCTTTTCTATGGAGATAAACCTCAAACTCACTGATGAGATGTTGGAGAGAGAGACAGAGAGAGAGAGAGAGAGAGAGAGAGAGAGAGAGAGAGAGAGAGAGAGAGAGAGAGAGAGAGAGAGAGAGAGAGAGAGGGTGAGAATGTAGAACAATTGGCAACCATGCGAAACTGGTACATTTCAATAATAGCATATTTCATACCTTACAAAAAACAACAGACTTATCGCATAGCTT
>NW_004797363.1:109550-111604 GCF_000002075.1 Aplysia californica
GGGACAGTGGGGGTGAGGCGGGGGTGTGTGCTTGTGTGCTGACGATATGACTAAAAAATACCCCAATCAAGACGTTAGAGGATGAATTTTTGTTGCTACGGGGAAAGAGAGCTTTACAAGCTGCTGCTTTGGGTTCGCTTTTTTTATAAAGGAAATCATTTAATTACATCGTGTGCATTTCCTTTTATGAGGCCGTAGCTTTTCAAAGAGCGTGCACAATGTGTGAGCTCGCAGCTTTCAGGAAACACAATAATACAAGAAGATCAGTTATGGCGAAACTAAATTTAAAAATATTTGGCCACTTTGAGAGAATCTAAATTGCCGACTATGTTTATGAAAATTTTACTACGATCCACCTCTCGCCTCTCGGTGTACATTCACATTACATCTGATATTCAAACATTCGGTGGCAATTTGCTCCTTTTCTGTTTCAAGACACACAAACGTGTGTTCTTTTTGATGGTCTCGTCTAATTGAAAATGTATACTTCTCTAGAGTATTTGAAGGGTCCGAATTCTTTTCTCCCTGTGTTTTTTTTTGTGTGCGTTTGTCTTACTTTTGCGTGCTCGAAATGGCTGTTGTTGTGTCTATTTACTTCATTCATTTTATTTAAACTTGTACATAAACAAGCAAAGTCCCTTGAAGCCATGCTGCATGTTCATTGCACTTCAGAACAGGTTTCTGTGAGCGCAACGAGCCCACATAGATCATTTCATTCTTTATGAAGTAACTTTGTGGGTGGTTGGAGGTTGCCCAGGTGTGCTTTGCTCCTTCTTTCCTACCGTTCTGATCTCACCTCCTTTTTTGTGTTTGTTACTCTATTGTAATACCTATAATCCTCAGCACATATATGACCTTATTGTGTTGCAAGTGCCGTAAAACGTTTACCTTACTGAAGTTGTCTTTAGGCCATTCCCATAGTGGGTATATTAACATATAAATGTTCTTATGCACAGTAGAATTGGTCGCTTTGAACCCCAAGGGATTTATCCCGAAAAATGCAATTTGGAGAAAATCGAAGGTAAAGTTTTCCACCCTTGTTCAGTTTCTTTTAAAGACAAATAGAGTTTTCTCTATAACCAAACAAATATACACACCAATGAAGCCAAACTTCTCCTAAAGGTAGAGCAATGCCCACTTTTGGTGTTGGTCAAGATTTCTGGAAACCCCCGAAATCTGGTTTATCCCGCTTTTCCTTAAAAGCGACCAATTGTAAATGGGCTGATTTACCAATGTCATGTTCTGTGCCGGAACAATAATATAGGGGTAACTGCAGTATTTTCTTTCCTAAACCTTACTATCTTCATTTTTCCTCTACTTCTTTCGTATGCTTGTCACTCTCTTATGAACTGCTGTTTCCGGGGTGCCTTGATAGTCGAAGCAGGCGTTGTGCTGTTGAGGCTAGAGAGGTGAGCGGAGTAAGCCTGATTCCCCGTTTGGACTTCTCTGTTGATTTCCACCCCTTGGCGCTCATATGACTTTCTGCAATTGCGAGCGCCGTAAAACATTACTATGTGGGTGGTTGGCGGGTGCTCTGGTGTGCTTTGCTTCTTCTTTCCTATGAGACATCTAGCGTCCTTATTTCCCCTTCTTCTTTTTATGTTTGTTACTCTCTTGTAACACCTCTTATCTTCTGGCACTCATATGACCCTATGCAGTTGCGAGCGCCGTAAAATTCTTACGAAAACAAACAAAAAACAAAAACCTTACTATAACTAAACTAAAAACTTTTATTAAAGCTAAGAAGTAACTTTTGGATGTTACTTCCCAACCTTTGGTTAAGTTTTGTAGTGTAACAGCAGTAACCAGACTTTCTGAAGTTATTTGTTTCTATTTTCTTGTTACTGTAATTTTATAATTTGTTTGAAGAATCAGTACTGTAAGTTTAATTTTAGTAGAGGTTTTACGGCGCTTGCAACTGCATAAGGTCATATGAGCGCCAGATAATACTGTAAGGGATCCCAGAAATAGATTTGCTTTGTACAGAAAGCACGATTCGCTCATGAAAACATATACAAAAAGTGTGTGTGTGTGTGTGTGTTTGTGTGTGTGTG
>NW_004797363.1:112939-114587 GCF_000002075.1 Aplysia californica
TGTCTGTCTGTCTGTCTGTCTGTCTGTCTGTCTGTCTGTCTGTCTGTCTGTCTGTGTAACATACATTGTATACATCTGTATTCACTCAGGGCTGCGGAAAATTGAAGGATGCCACTGGTAGTTCCTACTTCTTTACTTTCCCTCTGTTGTTTCTTTCTGCCTTATCTTTTCTCCGCACAAATTGGCCATTTCCAGGGGTTTCTGTGTTGTTGTTTTTTGTGAGGTGTGTTTAGAAGGACTCGCTGAGCAGAGAATATAATACATGTACATGAGTTCATTGTTTGACAACTTTGTTTTCGTTGCAAGGCTGTTAGCACAGAAGGCTGTCCTGACGTAGTGCCGTCTTGGCAAGGTGAACGATTTTTTTGTTCTTCTAAAGGGATGTCAACAAAGGTTCAATGCCCCCTCCCCCCCCCACCCACTTCCATTTCCCCCGTCATGCCGGTGGATGGAGGGTGCCACTGGCAGGTCCTACTTCATGTCTGTCTGTCAGTCTGTCTGTGTATCTATCTGTTTTTCCTCTCACTGCCCCCACCCCTTCCCACCCCCTCTGTCTCTCACTCTCGCTCTATCACTTTCTTTCTCTTTCCCTCCCTCTCTCTCCTCCCTCTCCCCCTCTCTCTGTTGTTTCTGTTTTACTTTTTTCTCAGCACCAGCACTTAACGAGCGTTATAATGGGTATGTGTTTCTCTTTTCTCAAACTCCCCGCCATGTACAGTGGCTGTCGTGAATACAACCAACCCCCACCCCCTCCTCTTTTTTCAGGCTTTTCAACCCTTGTAAATAAATGCGAAAGAAAAATAACCGCACTGGCATCTCCGTTCAGATATAACCGTCTGATAACGATGTATAAATATTGTTTAAAATGCTGTTCACATTAATTTTGTGGAACTGTGTTTAGCATGACTTTGTTCATTGTCCCTACCCTCGGATGTTCCTTCCGCCAGATTCCGCCTTCGTCTTTACTCCTAACCTTGGGTCAAAAGCTTTGCCGCCGAATGGTCGGCGTGTCTTTGGGAGAGTTGGTGGATTCTTACGAAGAAAGTGTTTTTACTGCTTATATGTTTTGCTTAAAAGTTAAAAGTAAAGTGTTCACTTGTAGTCGCGAAACCGACTTAAGGCTGATCAGTTGGTTTCTTTCTGGATAATGCGGACGGCCCAGGTTCGAATCGCCAACTGGGCGTTTTGAAACTTGGGTAACAGTCAGCCCAAGTGGAATTTTCAAGGCTCTCGGGCCGAGCGAGGATACCTGAACTAACGATCTTTAAAAAAACCCATTTTTTCGGATGCATTTTAAAAAATTGTTTGTTTTTTTAAAGTCTGTACGTGTTCCACGTTTGTTAAACATAAAAGCTCATGTTCTCTAAATTCTATCTTTATACCTTACCTCGCAATTCCAATTGGCTCGGTCCTATTGGAGATGGACGTTAAATTCGGAGGTCCCGCGTCTTAAATGCTGAAAGGAGCGTTTTAAACCATGACACTTACTATTTGCAACAATCCCATTAGTTGGCGTGTTCGTGCCAATTTACCAGTTCAGTCCCAAGGGGGGAAAGGAGGAGGGGGGTTTAGAGTTGCTGGTGGTTGAAGGGCGCCAGTAGTAGGTTGTACTTCTTTACTTTCCCTCTGTTTTCTCTCTCTCTCTCTC
>NW_004797363.1:115844-121835 GCF_000002075.1 Aplysia californica
TATATGCAGTTTTTCGTTTGGGTGTGGGCACGCATGGTTGTATGTCTGTGTACGTGTGCTCGTGCTTGCTAGTCATTGTATGTGTGTGCAAATGTGTGTGTGTGTGTGTGTGTGTGTTTGTCAGTGTGTCACTGTGTGTACGGCTTTGGCTTGAGTCTGTCTGTGCATGTACACATGTTTGTGAGTCTGTGCACGTGCCTGTCTGTAGCCACTGCGTGTGTGTGTGTGTGTGTGTGTGTGTGTGTGTGTGTGTGTGTGTGTGCGTTTGTTTGTGTAGCTTTGTTTTGATGTGGTTAGTGGTGCAAAGCTTGTGGTGGTGCCATGGTGACTTCTACTTGTTGTGATCGTGTGATTGTCTCTACATATGCAAATGTACAATTACAAGCGTTTTCCTTTCTTTCTTTGTCTTCTTCTTCTTCTTCTTTTCATGCACTCCTCGTCGTCTATGATTTCTGTTATTTGAGGTTGCCGTTTCTTAATCTATGATATCGATTGCATGAGCTCAAGAAATATTTATTTTGTCGAAATTCTTCTTTTTTTAAAAGAATAATCTAGGTAAGTTGTTAAAATAATAGAAGGGTTGTTTTTTTCTTCTCTCTTGTGAGCATTTGCTTTCTTGCCTTAGTGCAATTTAACCGCTTCACGACGATATAATATTTCTTTGTATTAAAAGTAGTAACACAAATGTGTGTTTGCGCATGCTCGTTGAGGGGAGAGGGGTGTGAATGGGGCGGAGAGGAGGGTGAGCGTCACCATTTTTATGCCTTATTAGCCTGTCGTGTGCCTCTTGTTCACTCAAAAGCAATCGCCTTTGCTCATGTCATGGGGAGACTGCGCTTGTGGGCTGCTGGGAATTGAATCCTCCGTCTCGTCGCACCTGTGGTAGCTGAATACACAAGAGGGTGTAGAATAACGAACGGACAAGGACAAATCCATCGAGTATTCTGCTCTTTTCGTCTTATTTTTGTAGCGCTCTTGGTGGTTTTATATATATCATGTAAGTCTTGTCAGCAACTTTTGTTTTATTTTTGTGTTATATTTTTTCAGCTTTTGTTTTTATTGCTTTTTCGTTTTGTTATGTTTCAAAAGTATATAAGTATTTTTGTTTAATCAGCAAAGAAGTCGATTGGCACTTTGTTAACCCTCATGATGGGCTACGGCGCTGATGACTATGCGTTGAATCCGGCTCACCAATTTCTTGGGCTTGAGCAAGGTAGGATCGTAGGAGCTTTCATGATGTTTCGTCCACTTGGTACAGTTCCGTCTCAGAGTGGAGTCAAATGTACCCCCCCCCCCCAACCTTCTGTAAAGGCCTTTGTTGCTAATATCTTGAACACCGACCTATGTGGTGTAGCGGTTAGGCTGCATGCAGAAGTTTGATTCCCGAGATGGGATAATTTTTGCCTAGTAACTTCGTCATTCTGATGGGACATTGTACCTCTTTCAGCCCAAGTTGACAGGCATGGTCGAAGAAGCCTACCTCCCAAATTATAATTATGTCGATTTTTTTTCCTTGAGCTAGGGAGATGCGTAAAGCGTATCGTATTATATATATATATATATATATATATATATATATATATATATATATATATATATATATATATATATATATATATATATATATATATATATATATATATATCTCACATAACTTTCTTTCGTTTTTCGGTTGCTGGGTTTTTTTTGTCCACGAGAGCGCGTCATTGACTACCTCCTTGCGTCATCAGAGTACACCCTGACTCTGGAGGTCCATGATGTGACGCGAGTTGCACGAGGACGTTCATTGAATTGTCATCCAGAACGGGAATGCTAGCTCAAGCTTCACGGAGCCAAATGCCCAACTATAATATTCGCGAATAAGAAATGGACTGAATAGTAAACACTGTTTTGTCTGTTCCTTTTTTTAGAAATACATGTAGCGTTTAATTGACTTGGAGCATACCCTAATAATGTTTGACCTCGTCCAGCAGAGCAGAAATATGGTCAAAGAAATGTTTGGGTGATAAATGCAGAATTGGAAGAGAAGGGGTTAAGCAGTCACGAATGCAGCATGTGTTGTCGGGGACACTGATGTACCATCATAGAGGGCAGCTGAATTCCGAAAACTTACCGAAAACATTGATGGAACGCCTCTTCATTACAATTTATTCTCTGGTCGATCAGTGAAAACTTTCTTCACAGGGTACTCAAACTTTCTTCACATTGCTGTCCCCGTCGTTTTATGCAAGTAAAATTCTGAAATTATGCAAACTGAGCCCAAAAGTGTGAAATCATGCGATTCTGTTAATTTTAACAAAGAATGATAAAGGGGGGCTCTCGAAGCCTAGAGGTTAAAAGATGTTGGCCTTTCATTCAAAAGGTCCCGGGTTCGAATCCGGGTTGCGACCGAAAAGTTTTCTTCTCTAAATGTGTCTCCTTTCACCTCATTTCCTGCTCTCTAGCAATGTTCTGTCGTCTGCTTTCGTCTCCTCTTTCTGCCCCCACCCCCTCACCTCCTTTACCCCTTCCTCTGGGCTCCTGATTCTTTCTGCAGCCTTTCTACTGCTACTCCTTCGCTTCTTCTTACTGCTGTCTTTCTGCCACACCCCTGATCTTTTGGTAAGAAAGATCTACACCTAGCCTTCTCGGACAAGGGCGAACAATATAGGAGGGCCCGTGTGCAAGTTGCGCTCGTTAAAGATCCCTTGGTGGTCTAAAATCGATAAGAGTAGGCTTCGGCCGCCACCCGGGCAAAATTCAAAATTTCCTACCAACTGAAAATATTAAGTGTGTCCCTCGCAGTTGCGAGCGCCGTAAAACACTTACCCCAAAAAAACAATTGTACTCAAACTTTCTTCACGGTGCTGTCCCCGTCGTTTTATGCTAGAAAAATTCTGAAATTATGCAAACTGAGCCCAAAAGTGTGAAATTGTGCGATTCTGTTCATTTTAACAAAGAATGTTGAAGGAAAATTGTCAGAAATTATGCAAAAAATGGTCAAATTTTGCTAAATTATGCGGGGTGCATAAAACCACGGGGACAGACAGTGTACTTGCTGAGCAAGGTTTTCACAATCTCTACCAAGATAGCAGTCTTTGGGGTTTTGAGAAAATCGCGAGGGGGGGGGGACAGACAGACGGACAGACAGACAGACAGACAGACAGACAGACAGACAGACAGACAGACAGACAGACAGACAGACAGACAGACAGACAGACAGGCAGGCAGGCAGGCAGGCAGGCAGGCAGGCAGGCAGGCAGGCAGGCAGGCAGGCAGGCAGAATAAAAGTAAAGAAGCATGACCTACCAATGTCATAATTGATAAAAACAGTAGCATTGTTTTTGTTGTTCTTGTTTTGTTGTTGTTGTTTTTGGGGGAAGGGTGTTTTGTTTTGTTTTTAAATCTATTTACCTATTTATTTATTTATTTGCATTTTTTGCCCCAACCATGAATAAACTTTAAAACGTAACCCATCAAGTGTCCTGTAAAGAGGGTTTTCGCTGCCACCATAACGATACTGGTAATGACGGAAATAGCATGATGACGCTGTATGTACCCACATGCTCTTTATCCCAAAATTCCCATAGTTTTTACATTTCACTGTATCGATATTGCTTCCTACAATGTGCACTCTGTTATAGTTTTTCTTTCTGTAAGGATGCGTGTTCGCGTGCGTACCTGTTCAGTTTATCTTCTATTTCTGCTTTAGATAACTTGTATCCGAACTCGTTCAGTTGATCTCTCTGGTTTGTAGTATTGTTTGGCTGTATACTCTTAAATAGACACCGCGAAACGTGAAAAGTAATTATATGTCTGAGATTTGAGCCTCGGTTTTTATTTTGTGTGTGTTTATGTGTGTGTTTTGTTGTCATTTTGGTTTTTGTTTGTTTGTTTGTTTGTTTATTTAGATTGAGTTCAATTCAGCAGTTTTAGTACTTCTAGACAAAAATTTTCAGTGATTTTTCAGAATTAAAGGAGACCCTTCGTCCAAGGTATTAAGTTCGTCCTCAGTTATTGTCGATTTGTTGTAAGATAAGAAAAGTTGTAATGTACTTTAAAAATAATAATAAAATCATGTGGGTTTTTAAAGGATTTTCAAATTATCTAGATCTAGTACTGTACCGTGTATAGCCTACTAATATAAACAACATCCTATTAACGTTAGTGTTTTCAGAGTTTGAACACGACTATCCTCCTCTCGACATCAATTCTCTGGTGTTCTGGTGTGGTTTTCTCCTTCTTTCCTATCAAACATCTACCGTCTTTATCTCTCCTTCTTTTTTATGTTTGTTACTCTCTTGTGTGGTGTGGTGGCAGAGCGGTTAGTGCGCTGTCTCCGAAGCGGAAAGTACGGGTTCGAGCCTCGGTTTGGGCACGGATTTTTTCGTCCCCTCCTGCCCACCCAGCAGTAATGGGTACCTGACTTCGAATTGGGGAGTAAAGGCGGCGTGGAAAGGAACTGGCCACCCTACCACAATATGCCGAAGGCCCAGGACGTTGTCTCCAAAACAAGGCAATCCCCAATGTCCGGATCGGAAGCGGGAACAACTTTACTTTTTTACTCTCTTGTAACATCTCTAATCTTCGGCACTTATATGACCTTATTGTGTTGCAAGTGCTGTAAAACTCTTACTAAAACTAAGCGACATTAATTTTTTTTCTGTTCTTGTCGATGCCACGATTTCTATGGTGTATTAAAGATTTCACAGTGCACCGACGTCTGTGGTGTAGCGGTGTGGCACTTCACTGTCTCATGCAGGAGACCCGTGTTCGATACCCGAGTGGGGAGACATTTTTATCGAGTATCTTGGTCTTTCTGCTGGAATGTTGTGTCCCTCTCAGCTCGGCTTAGCACTGACAGGTAGGGTCGGAAGCTGGCCTCCTAAATGGCTTAAATTATGTCGATGGGGGCGTAAAAACACATACTGGTACCTTTTTTTTTTTCAAGCACAGTGCATAATGGTTCACTACCCTCCTTGAGGTACTAAACAATTCCTAAAAATACTTGTTGCTACTATAATATATTATTGCGCGTTAAGTACTTCTTTCAAGAGGTAAGCTTGTTGTGTTCCCTTCAGGGTGCCGACAAGACTTTTCCTGACTCTACTCAGGGTTTTTTTGGGTTTTTTTTTTTAAAAACTTTCCTTTGCTGTCTCCTTCGTTGGAGTTCGGAGTCACGACATGGGCGAAATAGAGAGCGCAGAGCTCCTGATAACACTGTGTACATGTTTGTCATTTGATAAAATAGAGATACGGAAAGACCCTCCCTCCCAAGATAATAAATAAACAAATAAGTAAATGAATAAAATAAAAATGTCTCTTCGCAGTGCTGTCCGTTCCCAAAAGGGGTCTGTTTTGCCTCTTCTGTCCCTCTCAGAAATATATTGTGTGGGTTCAGAGAGCAAGACTTGCGATTTGTTACTCATTTGTTACTATGATATTTTAATGTGATACTTGCACGGCAAATGCACGATGGTAATATGAAGTGATTTGGAGTTTTTCTGGGTGTGTTATCGTGGTCATTGTCGTCATCATCGTCATCGTTTGTTCTGCTTGGTTCTCCTTGGCGCTCGGCTTTCCAGATAAGCGTGGCGTGTGGATGATTGGTGGTTGCTTTGGTGTTGTTTGTTTCTTCTTTCCAATCAAAATCAAACACATATCTTCCTCATCTTTCCTCCTTCTGTTCTTTGTATTTTATTCCCTAGTAACACCTAATCTTCAGCATTTGTATGACCTATTTGTGTTGTAAATGCCGTAAAACTGCGACTAAAACTAAACCAATGTCAAATAGGTGTTGTATGTACGTGTAGTATTCAAAGGTCTACAGCGAAAGGGCGTAGCGTGCCTCGCCTCCCCCCCCCCTCAACCCCTTTTTAAAGAAGAAAAAAGTAGTTGTGGTGAGTGGGGGAAAACCATGATGTGCTGAGAGAATTATCAAATCACCCGGCAGATGTTTCATTTCCCTGTCTCTGGTCGTTCCTTTCCAGGTTCCAGATGCGGTGACAATGG
>NW_004797363.1:124118-126073 GCF_000002075.1 Aplysia californica
TGGGCTAACTAAGGCTATAATAAATGCGAGGTTGGTTCTCATCTTCTACTATTTTACCGGTGTAGGAGAGAGAGAGGAGCGAGCGGAAACGCCTAGCCCGCGAGAGAGAGAGAGGGAGGGTTGAGTTGTGATAGAGAGAGAGAAAGAGAGAGAGAGAGAGAGAGAGAGAGAGAGAGAGAGAGAGAGAGAGAGAGAGAGAGAGAGAGAGAGAGAGAAAATTCCGACATAAAGACCGAGATCAAATTTCTCCTCAAACACAGGTCATTTGCGTGTGGATGGTCTGTCTCATCGCTACGCAGTTCTTATACTGTCAACTGCCAAGGTGTCTGTCATTGGCATGCATACGAGTGCAGGGTCTACACGATTTTCAATCTGAGCGGATAGGACAATAGGACTATTAGGACTGTACCGAAACGAACTTTGGAACAAACGGCTTACTTTGGCAAGAAAGACAGAGTACAATGTAGTGTCTCCCCCGTTTCCCCCACTCCCCATAGACGCATCTTTCTCAGTGAAGCATCTATATAATATGTAATTTTGCTGCGAACGGACTGAGGGGTCAATTAAAGTGGAGGGCGCTCCTTTTTTGTTTCTACTTCCAGTACAGACATTGCGTCTCGCTCTCTCTCTCTCTCTCTCGCTCAATCTCTCTCTCTCTCTCTCTCTCTCTCTCTCTCTCTCTCTCTCTCTCTCTCTTTCGCTCTCTCTCTCTCTCCCTTTCTCTCTCTCTCTCTCTCTCTCTCGTTATCTCTCTCTCTCGCTCTCTCTCTCGCTATCTCTCTCGCTCTCTCTTTCGCTCTTTCTCCTTCTTTCTCTCACTCTCTCTCCCCCTTTCTCTCTCTCTCTCTCTTTCTCTCTCTCTTTCTCTCTCTTTCTCTCTCTTTATCTCTATTTCTCTCTCAGCGCGCGCACACACACACACACACACACACACACACAGTCACATACACATACATGCACACTTTCTCTGTCTGTCTGTTTGTCTGTCTGTCCTGTCTGTCTATCTGTCTGTCTGTCCTTCTCTGTCTGTCTGTCTGTCTGTCTGTCTGTCTGTCTGTCTGTCTGTCTGTCTGTCTGTCTGTCTGTCTCTCTGTCTCTCTGTCTCTGTCTCTGTCTCTCTCTCTCTCGGTCTCTCTCTCTCTTTCTCCCTATTTCTCTCTCTGTTTGTGTATGTGTGTGCGTACGTGCATGCGTACGTGCGGGGACATCACCATTTTCTCCTCTTCCGTGACTCTCCGTGACTCTCCATGACGTATTATTTTGGTCTCAAGAACATCTTACTTTAATCAGCGTAATATGTGGGCGCTTGGCGGGTGCTCTGGTGTGGTTTGCTCCTTCTTTCCTATCAAACCTCTTTCATCCTTATCTCCCATTCTTCTTTTTTATGTTTGTTCCTGAAGAAAGAATTCTCAGTGTAGTTCATTTATTATAAACGGTAGATGATGATTTCATCTGTGAACACGGATTAACAGGGACAATGAATGATACAGGTACGGCATTACATGAAATAATATGATATGGGGTACACCACATACAGAGAACATGAACTAATATCATAGAACACATAACCATACAGTTACTCTCTTGTAACACCTCTAATCTTCTGGCGCTCATATGACCTTATGCAGTTGCGAACGCCGTAAAACCTCTACTAAAACTAAAATCAGCGTAAGATGGAGGTTTTGGTGCTCTTGTACGCTAACTCTCTCCCCCCCCCCTTCCTCTCTCTCCCCTTCTCTCCCACCCCTTCTCTCCCACTCTATATTTGTCTGTCTGTCTGTCTGTCTGTCTGTCTGTCTGTCTGTCTGTCTGTCTGTCTGTCTGTCTGTCTCTCTCTCTCTCTCTCTCTCTCTCTCTCTCTCTCTCTATGTCATGTTCGAGCGATGGAAAGATGTAGATATGCCAATAAATAAATCTTTAAATGTATCTCGCAGGAGGTATGCCCCTCACGCAAA
>NW_004797363.1:128231-129550 GCF_000002075.1 Aplysia californica
CCAACGCAGAAACGGAAAGAAAAATCCGTTTTTCCCTGTCTAAGACGGGAGTATCTATACGCACGCTTGACTGCTTGACGGAAAATGCTTTGCTCGCTCAGCCCTGATTTGAAACAAAATTATTCGTAAGTTTGGTTCCGCCGACTACTCTAAACGCCATGCGCCTGGGGATGAATGGGAGTAGGGGTGTCATTTGGGGGTAGATCAAGGCCTTCTCAGTACTGAGGAGGTCTAGGGGTAGATATATGCCTCTCTGACCGTCTAGGGGTAGATCTATGCCTTCTCAGTACTGAGGAGGTCTAGGGGTAGATCTATGCCTCTCTGACCGTCTAGGGGTAGATCTATGCCTTCTCAGTACTGAGGAGGTCTAGGGGTAGATGTTACCCAAGGACCTTACTACTGTATAACCTCCTTGATGTTTCTTGTTAGGTCCTTGATGTTGCCCCACAGAATTCTACACTTAAATTCTGTGTGTTGCCCAAGGAGATTAAAAGTAGTTCTAAACTCCTTGGTGTTGCCCCATCTACGTGAGCCCTGAGCAATGCAGATGGTCTGAATGGTGTGGATGTGAAATCTCACGACTGCCAGTTAAAGTGCTCGACTAGCGAGCCACCACGGTTCGTGGGTAGCCAGAAGCCAGAGGTGTGAAATTAGTTTGACCAATGTCTGCCGCCCTTATCGAACGGCCAGCCGAGAAAAGTTCCTCGAAACATGGTTACATGGCAGTGAGGGATGGCATTGGTTGACTGTGCTTGTTACACCGATGGGTGGGGCTAAGGGTGGAAGTAAAGGAGATGTTCAAACAGTGGTCCTATGAAATACAAGCACTGGTGGTAATTGGAAAAGTAAGACTGACACATGTCATTGTCAGAGAGGATAGCAGTTGAGAGGTGTGAAGTTTTGACCACTGCTTGTCGCTTGTCGACGGACAAGCGACCCTTGATCTCACCAGCTAGGCCTTTGAAACCCCCGTCCACCTCCCCCCTAAATCCCCTGTCTAAGAAGTCTAAGACGGAAAATGTCTTCTGGCGCCCCTGCAGTTGCGTCTTACTTACACAGGTTCCACTGTACACTGTCTGTCTGTTGGGACGCTGTGTCCCCCTCTGCCCGGATTGGCCCTGACAGCTCGGCAAGGTCGAAATAGCTGGCCCTCTAAATTAACTTTTTTGTGTGTCGATGAGGACGTAAAACGGTTAGTGATTTTCATACAATCAGCCGGATGAAATGTGGTAGTTAGTGGGTTGGCTGGCAATCATTATGCGTCGCTGCTCAACAAAGCTGGATACGTTGAACGTTTGTGAGGCTCCTCTTCCCCCCCC
>NW_004797363.1:130307-132802 GCF_000002075.1 Aplysia californica
GCTGGGTCATTGCGTGAGTGAGGAATTAGGAATTTAATCTGCATGTTTTGGCTGTCTTAGCAACCCTTTGTTTGGAAGATTTTGCAGACTGGCATGCACAAAGCAACTTTCGTTTGTTTGCTAGCTCTATGTGTTAGTTTGTTTGTTTGTTAAAGGTTGTCGACAAACTTCTCGTCATTCAAACTCTAGGGCGGTTGGAGGGCGCTATTTGTAGGTCCTTCTTATTGCTGTCCTTTTGTTGCTACTCTCAACCTGTCTTACCCCCCCCCCCCTTTCGCTAAATTACCATTATTGTGTTGATGTGCTTATCGTTACTGAAACGTAAAACTGAAGTCAAAGTCAAACAGAAGCCAGATTTGGCGGGTGGTTTAGCGGGTATGTGCTCTGATGATGCTCGCTCCTTTTTTTTCCAATCAAATATTTGTCGTCCTTACCTTTCCTCATTAATTTTATTGTATTGTACTCCCAAGTAACACCTCTCATCTTCGGCACATATTGACATACCTGTATTGTAAGTGCCGTAAAGCTCTTACTAAATGAAAACCAAACCAAACAGCATATTTTTTAGAATGTTTCGTCACCGTCATTCAACATTACAGTACATGTTTGTCAAAATTTGGAAAGCTTGAAAATCAAGTATGTTGTAGAGTTTGATGGGGCACATCGATTGGTCAAAGTGTCATTCGTCTTTAAAAAACAGTAACTGGTTTAGATGAATTCAAGATTTTGTATCAAGATTGTATCGTGTGCAAAATAAGACAGTTGTTTGCTTCCCCTGAAAACCTTGTATTTTGACTTTCGACAATGATGAAAGACGGCGACGATTTTATTGTAGAACACTTATACCCAGCATGGATATTTTACCTTTCTCTGTTTTATCCCCAGGCTGGGCTATTGGTCGTTCTGCTGATCACGGCGGCCATCAACCTCCTGTATATTTTCGACACCAGCAAGAAGCTCTCAGACAAGGATGCTGACAACAGTAAGACACTCCTGTTTTTTTCCAAGGGGGAGGGGGATGTTTCTGCAGGCGAAGCTTATGATTTTGTTGAAAGTAAAGCATTCCGTTTAGTATTAATTGCTATGAACAGTGATCAGTCTATTGCCATTATAGGAGTTCTCAGGTTTGGGACTTTTATTTAAAGGAAATTCTTCAACTCATAATATAGAATATTTTGTATTTTCACGATTCATCTTCTCTAGATGCAAGATCTGAAACAGAGGTTGGCAATCCTGGTTGGCCTCTCATTTTCAACTCGGATGCTGTTAAAACATTTTTTGTTTGTTTAGACCAACAAAAAAAAAAACAACAGCAAAAAAAACAAAAAAAACAAAAAACACACACTCACGTAGTAGCTTCGTCTTTTCCCGTCCCCCCGTTTGTTCTAGTTCTCTTATAAAGTTATTCTTTGGTCTGCCTTTTATTTTCATTTGTCTCCTTTTTTTTCCTCCATAGAACATAAATAGTAGTACAACACCAAACGACAACAACTACAACTGTTTATTTCTCAAATTGGGCTCGTCCGAGACCGTTGTAATATACCCCATACAATGTTCACGTGCAAGCAAACATCCGTTGTTGCTTAATTAATGATAGTGATACGTACTTCTGCTTTATGCTTAAATTACCGTTGCCCCTCGGAACAACAATTAGATCTAGTATTTGTTATGTTATCGAAGATTGTTTGAAAATGTTAGTCCTTATGTGGATAGGCGAATTATGACCTTGCAAAAATGATGTGGTTATTGATCCCGTTAAGTTATAGATCTAGTTGATATTTGTGCCTTTAAGGGTATGCGTGGTGTCAGAGCAGCACTTTTGTATAATATATCACCATTGCGAGCTTGCTTATGACATGCACGCCTCTGCTTGTCGACAAAATGCCGGCTTGAATCGGGGTCGGCAAGCTACGATACAAGACAGGAAGAAAGAACGCGCTTTTTTTGTATTAATATATTTACCTTACTCTCGTTGCAAAACTGGACTTACGACCCTATCGTTCTAAAAAGGTGAAATAATAACAAAGAGACGCGCGGATTGGCTGTGGTCAATAAGATGTTGTTTTTTTTAGGGGGCGAGGATAAGGGGGAAAGAAGAGAGTAAACGACAAAAGAAAAAAGAAAGAATATGAAGAAGAAAAAAAAACCTGCTGGCGTATAGATTGTTGAAATGTTTGTGCCTTCGCTCGATTGAAACGCTTTCTTTGAAGTCAGCGCGACAGATTGGTGTTTGTCCTTTGCACGAGGGCGTGGGCTTGATGGAGTTGTATTTTTTCTCTAGTTGTCTCAATCCATATTATTTGCTGTGTGTGCTCAGGCCTCTGCCTGCGGCCAACCTTGCGTGTGAGTGAGCCGAGTATTGTAACTGGAGGAATATCATGTGTATTTTGATCGAATGTGTTAACTTCATCTTCCTCCTTCTCTCCTTCATCCTCTCCCTTCTGCCTCCTTTTCTTCTTCTTTAGATTCCTCCTCTTCCTCCTTTGCGTCCTCCG
>NW_004797363.1:134117-135330 GCF_000002075.1 Aplysia californica
GGAGGGAGGGACGGAGGGACGGAGGGAGGGATGGACGGACAGACAGAGAAAGACAGAGAGAGGTAGAGAGATACAGATGAGGGAAGAGCGATATAGCTTGACAGAAGATGAATAAGGAACAAACACATTTACAGTTAAAGACAAAAATGTAGAAGTAGTAAAATTCAAGTAACACTTATATAATCTGGAAATAGACAGCAAACTTGTGTAATAAGCAAAATGTACTACTAGATCTAGTAATACTTATACTAAGTTATACTCAAATGATATTTTGCATTTCACAAGCGGCATGAATTGGCGAATTTCTTTTTAAAATCGTGAAAACTGCAATTTCAAGAAGCAGTGAAAGATCCTGATTTATCATAGGCTACTTACCAATCAGAGTTTATACCAAAGAGGTCATAAATACGTGTGGTTTACACGTACAGGGTGTGTAAAAACGGGACCAATTTTAATCGCAATTACTCAGTCATCTTTGCGCCAATATTAACAAAATTTGGAAGAGCTGAGATTCCATCAAGGGGACGTTAAATTTGACAGACCAGATAAAAACCAGAAGGAGATATGTGTCAAGTATAATTTTTCATTTACCGTGATAGTTCCAATAGATATGAAATGATTTTTCAGAAATAATTTTTCATTTAATAATAATAATAATAATAATAATAAAGATCGCTTTTATAGTGCCCACTCCTTGGTGGCTTGAGGTGCTTCACAATTTAAAAAATTTCAAATCTGGTTCAGATGGGTGTAATGAAATGTTTTATATAATTTTTGATGTGCTATTCAATGTGTATTCCAGATGGATAAACATGCATGTATGTGCTGTGTTTGATTATTTTTGGTCTGCTTCATCACATCCGGTACAGATGTATGTTATAGATTGTGTAATCATTTTTCATTTGTCATTTTACATGTGGCACAAATCCATATGTTACATGCAATTTTCATTCGTTATTTCAGATGTGGTCCAGATGGAGGCTGAGGAGGGCGCTGTGAGCAAAGTCCAGCCGGGTCAGCAGCTGGCGCGGGTCATTTCCATCGATGTAGTTTCCAGCCGTGAGAGTGTGTTTGTGGCCGTGGATGGAACCACGGTCAGTGCAGGGGGGCATGCTGTGCATTTTTAATTGGGGGGAGGGGATGTTACATGTCCTGCCTTTTTTTGTTGTTGTGCTCGTTTTATTTTGTTGTTGTAGATTTGTTTTGGGGAGGG